>NW_027481820.1:0-50449 GCF_965637985.1 Blastobotrys vanleenenianus
TACTTGTTCGCCTGTCCAACATTGATATTGTTGTTCTTGCTAACATCTGTACTCAAGGTATTCACACCCCAACCCCCCAGGAGCCATAATAGGAATCTATTGCCTAGATCTATTTAGCCTCCAACAAGAATGGTTTTTTTTTGTTGGAAGTCAAAAAAAGACACAGTACATCGACTTCGCCTGTGTTAGCATGCAATTATGAGACAGACGGAGATGATACCAGCGACATAAACCAATGGCAGGTTACATGTTCGGAGGTAGACTTGATGATGAATCGTCTGTATTTCGAGCCCGTTGCGACTGTGTCACCAAGTTAGGCTTATATAGTACATAGTACATCAACATATTTGTCCGCTAAGGGAGGTAGACTTCCCGGAATCATCGTATCCAATTATCTTCAGTCAATTACCGGTAAGTTTCTCCTATAAAGAGTCACCATCACCCAGTCATACTCTTTTCTTCACCGTTTTATTCTGTGAACCTGTTGATTTCTATCATTACTAGTCTGATCCATAACCCTACTGAGACCCTCGGACATCGTTGTGCACTCTGCCCTTGACTTGCGTGTGTTCTTACTCATACTATTATCTGATGTTCCTGTGTAACTGTTCGCCTGTCCAACAGTTGTACTGTTGTTCTAGCTAATATTGAACTCAAGGAATCTATCGTATAAATCTATTTTGCCTCCAACAGTTTTTAACCCGTTGCAATTGTATCATTGGTATAACCCCTCACTCCATTTTTCGCTAGGCAGACGTTTCAACATGATATAACAAATCAGTGAACGAAGATTTGGTCAATAGGTCCGATGTTTTGCCCTTCGTGATGTACAGTGAAAGATTGAGATCCGGCTTGGAGCGAGCATACCACGTATCAGCGCACTGCAACAGGATATGTTCAACTGCCTAGTCTCTCCACACTCGTATTCCCAATATCACTATGCCACTCGCTATAACGTTAGCTTAAGCTTGCTACAAACCATTTTTAAGTGCCAATTAAAAATAACAGTTGGATTGAAAATCTTAACTGAAAGCAGAAGGAGTGATGGTAGAATAAATGCCCATTTGAATCGCTCTTTGGGACTAGATTCCACATAAAAAATACACAAGAAAATAGCAAATATGAGTCCCGCAGCTAGAATCTAAGTTCGTACCGCGTTAATTGTGCACCCACGAGGGTGAAGAAAACAGATCTAGGAGATCAAAAACCAAGACATTTTAACAATAAGTGCTGATTGATTGCGTTAACGGGTCAGACCGGCCATTGGACGTCTGGCCCCCCTCTTTAAGGTATTGTACTAGTTTCTTAAGTGCGTCGTTTATGCCGAAGAGGACAGGTTGGTCAATTGTGTCGTTTTACCTTTTTGGTACAGTCTGCGGAAAGCTGATGACATAACAAATGATCTCGTCTGAGGATCTAAACCCCTCATTTCTCCTCCCCTCTCCCCACCCATTATAAATTTGGATACGGGCATTAAGCAATGACGACCGAGTTTTAGCCTCCATTCGTGATTCACACATCTTACTATGTAGCCTTGGGGAATCTCTTCAGCGTAGACGGTTAATGTCTTTGATGTGATTGACAATTTTTTACTGAGAAAAGGTAAATAGTTGAATTTACTACCTATATTTTAGTTAGCTAAGTTTTTTTTAATAATATAGCATTGTAGTTTCGTAAATTTGGTGTTCGCCATTTGTGGCATAGTACGGGCCAATTCCTCGATCTCATGCAGGAGCCAGGTATCTTAGTGCACGAATAATACGTTAAAGCATTTAGCAACAAAGCAACGTCATAAATAATTCGTATCCGTCAGGAAAATATAATAACTTACCAGAAGCCAAGGACAAGCTTTTGCTCCGCAGGAACCGGTTGAATTGCGTATGTAAATGGTTCTATCGGACCGATAACACCGTCGATCATCGGCGAACCTGGCGCCGTACGATCGCAACCGGTATAACAGAGTTTCACCATTATGAGCATAATAACCAGATAATATAAAAAAAAACCTGTGTTTCGACATGACCCTGTGCATAATTGGTGCCACTCTATCTTTGAGATACACTGGATAAATCCAAGGGCAGCAAGTGCGGGGCAATCGGCGTTAGATGTGCTACCGCTAGTTGATATTCGACGATTTCAGCAAGAAAGAAATTATATACAAACGCATTAAAATATATATACCATGTTAGTATAAGTTAACAGTATGACATCAAAAAATTCATAGACAACACATCTCAAAAGTATTGCCAAAGTTTTTGCTTTGACTGTCCCCTGAAAACTGCTATGTCTCGGGGATTGAGCCATCGATCTGCAATGCACAGGCAATTGCGGGGTTTTGAGTCCTCAACTCCAAAGCCGAACGCAGTCCCTCTTAATCGAATTCCTTCAAATTTTGACATGAACTGGGAATTATACCGGAATTTCATGCCACAATTACTGGTATTGTACATGTATTTTACTAATTATGCTACGTGCCGACTTTGGACTTATCAGACGAAGCCGGGGACCAAGTTCAAATCTCGGCACCGTACCTGCAGGATTAAGACGCAGCTAGTTCAGCCATTTATAACCGAGTGGGGCGATGTTTAAAAGCATTGCAGATGGACTAGGAAATATAAATACGAGTGTTTTTCAAATAAGAACCACCATCACACCATCCGCTGATAAGATGATATTTCAAATAAATAAATCTTGGCTAGCGGGAGCCCTCTTGGCCGCCTCTGTGGCATTAGCATCTACATGCGAGAATGTCACGGTGACCCAATCTTTGCCTTCTGATTCCAATGTTGCCCTGGAGTCCTATTCCTACTGTGGAGGCTACTTAGCTGCGACGGCTTATATCAAGGTAAGTCAATTTGTTCAATTGACTCAAATTATACTAACGAAATATAGAACCTAGCCTATGACAAGCTGATCACCTTGTATTGGACCAATGCCAATAACCAATCGACTCCATTGAATGCAGGTTCCTTCAATTTTGCGTTCACTGACACTTCCAATAGTGACTGGGAACACTGGAGCCTTAACGTTTCTGTTGTTCCTGATGGAGCAAACATGTTGTTAAACTTGACTTACGAAACCACGGCTCTCGGAGGGGTGTATTTGCAGGAATTGAACCTCGACATTGAGGCCACTGGGGCTCCTGCTCCTTCAGAAGTTATGCCCCCGGTTTATACTCCTTACGCGAGCCCAAAAGGATTTTCTAACGATATCACCAAGTGGATAGAGGCTAGTAAAAGCTCACAGGCTGCCATGTGCTTGGAGGGAATTTTCAATAACATCAATGTCGAAGGGGCTGCGAATGGTACTGTCATTGCTGCCCAGTCGTATGAAGATCCTGACTATGCGTACAACTGGGTTCGAGACGCGTCATTGACCATGAATGTTGTTGCTGACCTCTATGAGGCTACTCCAGAACGGTTTTCAAGGTCCGATTTCTACGCGGACATTCTGCTCCAGTACGCCAAAGCCGGCGCCGACGAACAGAACAACCCCGACACTCTGACTGGCCTTGGCGAGCCAAAGTTCTATCTCAACGGCAGCGCTTTTACTGGACCTTGGGGGCGACCACAGAATGACGGTCCTGCCAGCCGAGCCAGCACTTTAATGCAATTTTCAGAGTCTTTTTTGGCTAAAGGCGGAGATTTGGATATTATCAAGGAGAAAGTTTACGATTCTGAAGATGCCCCAGTGAAGCGAGACTTGGAGTTCGTGCTCAGGAACTGGACTTCTCCAACATTTGACCTGTGGGAGGAAGAAGAGTCGACTCATTTCTACGACCGAATGGTCCAGCGAAGAGCGCTGGTGAGAGGGGCCAAATTCGCCAAGAAAATGGGCGATGACGACCTGTCGTCGAAACTTTCCAATGCAGTGGAAGAGCTTACGGAGACTCTCTCGCAGTTCTGGGATCCTCTGAGACAGCTTTTGCTGTACGAATACGGCCCTGTGCTTCGAGGAAAGTCTAGCTATAAAGATATTGCTGTTGTCCTCGGCGTCCTCCATGGCTATTCCGGCGACGGGGTCTTTTCCTACACTAATGACCAGATTCTTGTTACTGCATATCAGGTTGCGACATCCTTCCTTGACATTTATGGAGTGGCTGGCACCACTCAAGACTCCGATAAACTGCCACTTGGTATCCCGGTTGGAAGATACCCAGAGGACGTGTATAACGGCACGGGCACCAGTGAGGGTAACCCTTGGTACCTTACCACGTCTGCTATGGCGGAGCTGCTATATAAGGCCGCTGCTGAGTATATTTCTGCGGGCGAAATTACTATTTCGTCTACTTCTGAACCGTTCTGGAAATACTTCGCTCCTAAGGTCAAGACAGCGTCCGGTCACATTTACAAGAAAGGCGGTCATGTCTACTCGGAATTGATTGAGTCCCTGGAAGGATGGGGTGATGCGTTCTTGCGACGAGTCAAGTATCATGTCCCTGAGGGTGGCCACATGACTGAAGAATTCAATCGAGATAGTGGCGAGCCACAGGGCGCTAAGGACCTCACTTGGAGTTACGCTGCCTTGCTGTCCGCTTCCATGGCCCGAGAGGAGCTCCGAGGCAACAGGAATTATGCTCTACAGGTTGCTATGCTTGATGTGGCCCTGACTCACTAGTTTAGCAAAGCGTTATATCTTTGAAGTTATCAAATGTATTACCGTGTGACGAGGAGAAGTGGTAGATGCACTCAGAAACTTGATAGCGTCAAAATGTTATATCACTGACACTACTGCCTAACTTATCGCACAGCCATATCATTACGCAATGCGAAGGTAACAATAGTCTACTGGTATTGAAATCTGTGGAGAGGCCGCGGCTAGAAGGCTCCACTTATGCATATACGGGTGGGTAGTAGCGTTATTTGAAACCTTATGTACTGTACCTGTATTAAGGTCCGTTGACCCCCACCCAGGAGAACTACAGGTAATTTAATGCATGTGGCTTCTAATGTACCGTAGTATAACAAGATTTCAAATATGGAGGGTAGATGGTTGATTTCTTGACCGTTGCAACGGACTTTAATCATCTACTGTATTGCATTAACCTACGGTTATCTGTTCAGAAACAATTCTACTTAACTAGACAAGGATGTTGAATCATATACGCATTTTTGCAATCTCTGTGCATATGGCTGGGATATTGTCAACTCATCTTAGCAATGAGTGTGAGCCAAGACCTATAGGGGGATCCTGCAGGCCATTACCCAAAGAGTAGTAGTACTACCTTCCTACCCAAGCTAATATTGTTTGGCTGCTTTGAATTATTTAGTATTGCTTATCAACAGAACAATTACTAAGCCGTCAATACTGGGCACTACTCACTATTCTTAGCTATTTAACTAGAATGGCTGAAAGTTTAGAATTGCAGAGCTACCTCCACATCAATTATGACGATGTGTTCGGAGGACTTCCGATGTCTCACTGGTGATTCACTCTAGTGTACGGCGTTATGATTGACAGAGATATAGCCTATTACGGCAAAAAATTGTTTAAACCTCTCAAGTTATGCCCCACAATTCGTTTAATCTGATAGCCGGGATATGGCGACTGTAAAGATACTACACAGCTGTGTTGTGGTGGTACTGTGGAGTGATCTTGGAAGGTTACATTCAAACAACATGGTTACCTTAAAACCCCACACATTCAGGCTATAAAACCATCTTCAAAGAAGCTTCATTAACGCAGTAGTCAAAAGATACCATGGGTCAAGATGGCTCAATCGTAGTGCATGCAGAGCGCGATGAAGGGCTGGACGAAAAGCAGAATTGGACTGGCCGTGAGCGAAACGTCATTGAGGAAATTTCGGAAGAGCTGCTCGACGTCATTGCACCAAATGGAGAGCGCGAATATGCCCTCCAGAAGATCGGTAACATGACCGAGGAAGAAGCAATGGATATCATCATTGAAGCAATTAAGGACCACGAAAATGATTGGAACTTCCCACCGGATATGAAACCAACGTTGGAGCGCCTCACTCAGGGCGCCAAAGCATATGGTCCAGATTACGAGCGAGATCTGAGAGTTAACGCATATCTACTGCGGTATTCATCGCCTTACCCCGAAGTCCGATCGGTGTCTGATCCAAACGATGACAGTTCTATTCCTATAGAGACATTCCGTGCGTACTTTCTGGGGATTGCTTGGGCGGTCATCGGTACCTTTGTGAGCACGTTCTTCAACTCGCGTTTCCCCGCAATTTCCCTTGGCGGATCGGTTATCCAGATTCTTCTCTTTCCATGTGCAAAGTTCCTCGAGTTTGTGCTGCCAGACTGGGGATTCACATTCCGCGGCAAGCGCCATTCGCTAAATCCAGGACCATGGACGTTCAAAGAACAGATGTTTGCGACAATCACATATAACGTCGCAATTTATACAACAAACACGTACGTTATGATTTTAGTTCAGCGAAAGTTCTACGATGATACTTACGTTAACTTTGGATACCAGATCTACCTTACGCTATTTGTCCAGTGCATGGGTATCGGTTTTGCAGGAATTTTGCGTCGTTTCTCGGTATATCCAGTGAGAGCTATTTGGCCATCTGTGCTGCCTACTATTGCAATGAACCGGGCTCTGCTTAAGCCTGAAAAAAAGGAGGTTATTAACGGGTGGAAGGTTTCGCGGTTCAAATTCTTCTACATTGCATTTGGGTCCATGTTTGTCTACTACTGGATCCCGGGATACTTGTTCACTGCACTCAGCTCCTTCAATTGGATTACTTGGATTGCACCGCACAACTTCAACCTTGCGGCGATTACCGGATCTCAGTCGGGTCTCGGTTTCAACCCATGGACGACATTTGACTGGAATGTTGCAACCTCGTCGTACCAGGCACTGGCGCAACCGTTCTTTGCCACTGCCCAAATGTACATTGGTAGTATTATTGGTGGGTTAATCATTGTTGCGATTTATTATACGAACACTTACTGGACGGCATATATCCCGATCAATTCTTCCAATGCGTTCGCCAACGACGGAACGGCTTATGATGTGACAAAAGTCGTACGGGACAACAAGCTGATTAACGACCTCTACCAAAAGTATTCTCCGCCTTTCTACTCGGCAGGATATATTCTGACTTTAGGAGCCAACTTTGCGTTCTATCCTATCTTCTTCCTTTATACTATGATCAACCAATGGCCGATAATCAAGCAGGCTTACATTGATTTTTACCGAGGGATTCGACAAGGAAAAGGCAATTTTGAGAATAAGAAGGACATTCATTGCAGGAACATTGCCAAGTATGGCGAAGTACCTGACTGGTGGTTTCTGCTTATCCTTGTAGCTTCCGTGATTCTGGCTATTACGTTTGTCACTCATTATCCGATAGACACTCCAGTATGGCTAGTGTTCCTGATTCTAGCCATCTCAATTGTATTCATGGTACCACAGTCAGTGCTCATGGCAACCACGGCCACAAATCTAAGTCTCAACACCTTGATCCAGGTCATTACTGGCTATCTTCTGCCAAACAATCCTCAGGCATTCCTTTTCGCTTCCGCCCTCGGTGGATGGGCGATTGTTGGCTACAGCGAGAATTACGTGTCGGATCAGAAGATGGCCCATTATTGCGGGATTGCTCCTCGAGCGATCTTTCGGGGCCAGTTGTCCTCTATCGTTATCACGATTTTCGTTGCAGTGGCCACCGAGGACTGGATTATAAGGAATGTTCCCGGGCTATGCACTCCTGATCAACCGTCTAGATTCACTTGTGCTGGAGATGCTCTTCCAACCTATGCTAACTCTCTTATGTGGGGTCTGCTTGGCTCTAAGCGTGTCTTCGGAGCTCTCTATCCTTCATTGAAGTGGGCATTCCTGATTGGATTTTGCGTTGCTCTTTTGTTCCTGTTTGGCCAGCGCTACGGCCCATGGGTTGGAAACCGCATCAAGGCACATGCAATGGACACGTTGGCCCCCAGAGTGTATTCTGCGGTGGATTACCTGATATTCAAGCCAATTTCAATTTTCCAAGTAACGAACCCGGTGCTTATCCTGCAGGGTGTCCAGCACTGGGCCCCTTCGAACATGGCTTACAAGACTCCTGGCTTCTACCTCTCGGTCGTCTTTATGTACTTCATTCGACGCAGATACACGGCATGGTGGGAGAAGTACAATTACGTCTTGTCTGCTGCGTTGACCGCTGGTGTCGCTTTCTGTGCTGTCATCAAGTACTTTGCTGTCGAGTATAACCCCAAGCCTCTTAACTGGTGGGGAAACACTGTATCAAGCAGCGGTCTGGATGGCCAAGGAATTGGACGACTTCCTTTGCCCGAGCGCGGATACTTTGGCCCTGACAAAGGCCATTTCCCATGAATTCTTATATGTTAAAAGGCTAAATAGCTAGTTATTGAATTAAATATGCCATTAAAGCTAAATTACGTCACGCCAATCGCATATTGCACGCGCACTAGTAACGCAGCGTCCTGCAATGGTACAGCACAAGGTAGAGAGAATTCGCCAGTCCAATGCCCGACAAAGTGAAGCGAACAATATTTTGACGGGTCCATTTGTCGAAGCGTTCAAGTACTGTCAATCGTTCTTTTGCTAACTCCTCAACTCCTTGCTCCTCGAGCAGCAATAGCGCGTTCACATTGGGCAACATTACTCCTATCGTCCACGGAAGTGGAGAGATCGCAAACGCAGCAGAGATAAGAATCGGTACTTTCGCTGCTGGATTCTGCACCGCTGCTACTGTGTAGCAAAGAGTTGCGACTACTGCCACGCTACTGAAAAAATTCTTGCCATTGTGGTATAAGCCAGACCAGGCCTTCAGTAGGTCCTGAGTTGCCAACCCCTTGCTGCGAAGCGCTGGGATGGCGACCGCTGCCAGTGCAATATTTCCAGCGACGAATTGAGTGTGTGCAATGACACCTCCAACGAAAAACCAGTTCATCATTTTACACTTCAATAAAAGGGCCAACTAAAGGAAAACGTTCCTTCTTGGTTATATCAATAGAGATAAGGCTAAAAAAAGGTAAAGGATGACTTATATACTGCCGGAATGGACGGGTATATCGGTTTTAAACCTCCGCATTGCCCCATAGGTACCTTGCTTGTATCGGGCGTTGTGTGTGGAACTTGTCTTGGACAGTGCATCATGGATGAGTTGGCCCCACGTAATTCACACCGGCTAACCGGTGCGCCGGACTAAAGATATGCAACGAAGGATTAAATTATCTCTTTCCATTCTTAATATGCTAGGACTAAAATAATTTCTAACGATATGGATTTCTTATTTACACAACTGAGACTACAATGTGAAGGTTAATTCCTTTGTCCGATCAAGAGGTCGAACGACTTGAGCGTACTCTTCTCAAAGTACTATGCTATACTATGGCATAATAGATACCCGAAAACCAGAATATTAAATTCCATACGGCAGAGTCAGTAGATGCTGTCGAAATACATTCCCTTTTATATACTTTACCATACTTCGAGTGATTGAATTGTGCCCCTGAATGTGCGGCTGAATATAGTTCACAAGCAATCCATTAACAGTTATTGTTTAAAAACAATACGCGACTCTCGAATAGCTGTGGCCCACAATTTACCCGACGTTTTGAGGGATGCCTTCTCTGTTTGTTTCTTTCAATTGAAAGTTACGTTGACTTCTATCCTGTGATAGCATTCATGTCATCAACAACCCGCTGGCCGTAGATGTCTAAAGGGTATTACAACCCCATCTTCCTCGTCTTCCGTCCTCCCGAGCTCTTAAATCTTTTTCACTTTTCCCCACTTGGCAAGAGTATCTATTATTTTTGACTGCAGAAATCGACATCTGGTGCACACATCCTTCATTTCCGTTCAGCTGCAGCAGTGCTTGTTTGATGGCTCTTTCTTCTTCTTTTCAATGCGAATTCATAGCAGCACGGATCGAGATGGCCGTTGTACGGCGAGACAACTCGTTCGCAAATCTCTTCATCAGAACTGAATTTTCTAGATCTCTTATCACCACCCTGCAATTTGTTTAGCAGTTTCAGCACTGTTGCAGTAGATAGTAAGTTTCGGTATTTGTGCCAACTTCATACTTTCGTGGGTCAGTGTGGTGCTTGTAGGGGCATTTTTCGCTGTCTCGTGATTTTCTTCACTAGGACCATAGGGTACCAAATTGTCGCCAGGCTAAGCGTCGAGTGATCAATTGTGAAGATCACTTGCCGGCATTTTATTTTGTAAGGTGGGCAAGCGGGTGTAACCCACCCCCGACACATCCCGACCCTCCGAACGTTTGATCCAATTCCTGTTCGAAGGTTCAATTCCAGCCTTTTTTTGGCATCCGGGCAATCATTTGCGTCTCAAGATGGAAGTTCGTCCAAGTATAAGATGCACGCATGTAATTATGCATTACTTCGCAAAATGGGTGCCATTAGTCCAGGAATATTTTTAAGCGGTCAGAGGTGAACAAATCAAGGAATCTTACCAATTCTACAGCAATTGGCTAGGAGTTACACTTTCAAAACATAAATACAGTATTTGGTACCGCTTTTTATTATTAAATTTAATTTCATTATTCTACGTAGGAACTACTTCTGCAGAGTAACCACACCGACGTAATAAGGACCGACGTCCAACTTGATCTGGCCATTCTTGTAGGTAACAGCCTGATTGGTTGGCGTAGCCTCCTCAGGCTGGCCCAACACATTAGTCGCGTTGCCATTGCTGGAAGAAATTGACCGAGCAGAAGCCCTGGCGTTCTCAAATCCAGCGACGTCAACAGTCGCAGTGAACTGAGCAGTTTGGTCTGTGGGGTTGGCAATCTTCACATGGACTCTCTTATTCTTGCTGTCCAAGTTTGCCACGTAGTACAATGGGTCGAATGAAGCGTCCTGAAGCTCAAGAATCTTGTCCCCCGACGTGGAAAAGAGCAATTGATGGGCGTAGTAAGAAGTCGATCTGGCAATAGACTCAGTGTTGAATTGAATCATATTTGGAGTCCACTGGGTGTAGTTGACGTTCTGCATCGTTGGAGCGTAGCACATGGCGGTAACCTGGTCAGAGTTTCGCTCCATACCAATCATGAAAGTTGCCTCAGACGCACTGCCGTGCATATTTGGAGAGCTAAGCACGTCAATTCCGAACGATGGACCCAGCTGAGTATTGGCATATTCGCCCTGGAATACCTTCGTGTTGTTTCGTGGGTAGTTGTCGTACATGTTGAAGGCATCCACAAACCACTGAGGGTTTTGATAATTATGCTGGTCCCACCATACGAGCTGGTCATCGGGGAAATCAATGCCAATATTGGTAGTTGCAATAATTGTAATGCCTGGGTATTTCTTCTTGATAGCATTGTTGAACGCCGGGAACCGGTAGTCGTAGTGCTTGCTGAAGAAATCCTCATTGCCAATTTCGACATGCTGGACATTAAATGGCTGCTTCCTACCATTTGCAATGCGCCTTTTGCCATATTCAGTCGTCTCGTCACCCAGGCAGTATTCCAGCTCGTTAAGAACGTCATCGATGTAAGGCTGCAAGTCATCTTCAGCAACCTCCTCGCCACCCAGAGAATAGCCGGCATATAAGGCTAGGATCGGAGTCAGGTCCATATCCTCGCACCACTCAAAGAACTCATGGAGACCAATACCATCAGTATTTGGGTAACCCCAGTCACCCTGTCTACCGGGACGATCAATCAATGCACCAATGGTCTCATTCCACTTCCATCGATCATCAATCGTCTGACCCTCGAGATTGTTTCCACCAGGGAATCGGAGAAAATTTCCGGTAAGATCATTCAAAGTGTTAGCCAAATCAGGGCGCAAGCCATTCTCTCGGCCCTTGAACAGTGGTGGCATCAATGAAACAAAATTGAAGGTAGCTTCGTCACCATCAAAAGTTACGAAAAGCCCATTATCAGTATCCGTAGCATCGCTGTGAGGAACAAGTTCGGCAGTATAGAGCACAAAGTCATTGGACGTGGTGGGGAATAACAAAGTGCTTTTCTCGGCCTTCTTAGCCACTGCAGAGACGATTTCTTTGTCGGACGAAAGACTGTTAAGTGCGACCTTGAAATTGGATCCTCCCTTGGCATAGAATCGGACGGTATACTTTGCTCCTTTCTGCACATTGATGCCCATGAAACCCTCGTTATAGAATCCGCTCCCAGAAACTTTCATGGATTGAGGAAGGGCGCTTGAAAGTGGGTCATCGACAAGCTCAAGGGTCGCTCCATTCACACCCTCATAGCCATCCAAAGAGGGACTCGAGCCCTGGAAGGCTCGGTTATTCAGTAGTTCGCCATAGAGGCCGCCATCACCGCACCTATTGATGTCCTCGTACATGAGTCCATGCAGGAGGGGGGACGATGAGTTGGTAGACCTCTCCGAAATTGTTAGGGCTGAGGCGAGCCCGAGCAAGAATGGAACTGCGATCTTGGAGAACTTCATTGATGTTTTTTCTGCCTCAATTGGTTTCCAGGTTTCCAAAATTCGATTTATATATCTGAACTCGTTGAAATTCCGGGAATATAGGATAAATTGATAAACTGCTAAATCATGTCCCCCGGACTTATAACAAATCTGTTAATCTTATGCACCCCGCAGTCCACAGTTGATAGCTGAAGTGAACTCCGAGAGCTAAAGTTCGCTAATGCCGGGACCCACAATGCTTTTAACCATCATGCCTTTTAGGGGCACATTCAAAACTTCGGAAAAATTAAAAATTCCTTTGGGTCTATCATTCATATGCCGAGAATGCCATGCTGAGAACGAATCTCTCTAAATGTCGTAAAAGACAGAGTTGGAAAGCAGTCCAATCCAAAGTTACTATGACGGCCGCCCAACTTGGAGACTCTTTCTCGCATTCATTCAGCTTTCATAGCAACTCTAAACTGCCTAGAACATTGTATTGTACTTGAATATCCGTCGTACCTTCTGAAGCGTTCACAGGTGGGCCGGGGAACTGAATGGTACTGTACCTTACGAAACCCCTGATCAGACGGCTTATGTGCCATAGTGTCTGAGACAGTCCCGATATACCTTGTTGCATTTCCCCAGTGCTTATACTTCAGAATTAAAAATTCAACGACTCTCCTTTCGAATCATTACTATTAAGGAGTTTGTCGAAATGATGAATTAAGGAGCAATCTGAATAACAAAAGGCTATTCTTGTACTGACGTTCTTGAAGCTGTCATAACCTAAATGCAGCATTAGGCAGTCGCTCAAGCGAATAACATATTTTATTGAAAATACAAGAAAGCATCGTATGGAATATGACATCAAAGTGCATAGCGGTTAGCAAGTAGCTTTTCTGCCGGCAAAATAGGGATAGATAGTCACCTCCGCTCCAATGTGTACCTTTAGGATTCAACGAGCTTTTGGCCTTCGCCAGTTGAGCGATCGTAATGACGATCGAGTTACTACCCCCGGTACGTAAATTGCCGTAATCACTGCATCTCGGAGCTAAATATGCAAAGACAGAAACGCGCTCAGAGAGGGGAGCATATATTATTAGGCATTTTTTGGAGATCGGAGGTAATCCTGTTCCGAGTTCCCCGGCTGCTTCAAATTTACTACCGGTAATCTCCTACACTGGCCTTCAAACCACTTCGCCGCGCGCAGCGCTCACCCGCGAAGCGAAAACCGAAACTGCAAGGTGGGAATGCGTAGGAGGTAACATCTTTACTGACATTTTAAGAAGCTTTTTCTTAGCAGAGTTTATGGTTTTGATCCATTTTGTACAGAGGATTAGTAACTGTGAGAAACTGGGATTCCAATTGTTATCACAATTTGTATTGGACGTTCCTTAGCAACCTGACACTTCGGCGATGACAGATTGCGGCTTTAGTATCGTATCGGTATGCCGTGCTCAGTACCTGACAGGTTCAAATAGTACGGTACATGTATCAGGTACATTCGGAAGGCCGTGAAATGCCGTATCAGCAGCCACGGGCAGTTTTTGCCGCATGCTCCGTCGTCCTGTTTCGCCACGTATTTACTGCAAGCCCCCAGTTATATGTATAGAAAAAAAACCTGTATTTACAACCACCGGCAAGTACATAAGGTGATTTTGTAGAGACAGTTCTGGATGTGGCTTTTGAACAAGCGGCGTTAAGCCTAGCCATACCACCCTGCGGAACTAAATTGGATATCGTAAGGGCCGGTACCTACCGAAGTTACGTACCAGCCTACGAGCTCAGCCGCTTTGTATGTGTATACATTATGAATCGGCTGTGACTAGGCGAAGGGCTTGTTTATCAACGTCATAGCCCTGTCTATCAAAAAAAAGTTATATAGTTTCCAGTTCAGTCCTATATTTGAGCTGAATTCAATTTAATTTCCAATAGATAATATCTCTTAGCTCGTCAATTTATACTATGCCTACCGTACTGAAAGTGCTGATCTGCGGTGGAGGATGTGCAGGACCTGCTCTGGCCAACTTTCTAGCCAATGCTGGCCACGATGTCACTATTGTCGAGCGGTTCCCTGCTCTTAGAGCCGCTGGAGCGCAGATTGACGTGCGAGACCAGGGCATCGAGGTGCTCAAACGCATGGGCGTCCTTGATGCTGTCCGTGAAAAGTGCGTCAAAGAAGAAGGGATGACATTGATTGACAACAAGAACAACTCAAAAGGCACTATTCTGGCAAACAAGTCTGGAGGCGCTCAGGGGCCTACTTCTGAATATGAAATTATGCGTGGAAACCTCGTGAGAGTGCTTTACGATTCCACCAAGGACAGGGTCAACTATATCTTTGGCAAGACTGTGGAGCGATTCGAACAGGACGAATCCAAGGTCACTGCTTACTTTTCAGATGGCACGAGAGACACATACGATCTGCTGGTCGGCGCCGACGGCCAAGGCTCGCGGATCCGCAAGGCAATTAGACCCGAATATGCTCCTAGTCCCTACCGAAGGCTTGGTGTGTATTCTGCATACTGGATCATTCCGCGCATCGCGAGTGACGACAATTTCTGGCGAGTGCTGCACGTTCCTGGCCGACGCGTGGTTTTTCGCCGGAGCCCGAGCGCCACTGAATCCTATGCCAGCTGCCTCTGGATAGACGATTCCGAGGAATTGAGGAGTCTCAGCCGAGCCACAATTGAGCAGCAAAAGGAATACGTGGCAAGTAAAATCAAAGACGTGGGCTGGGAAGCTTCGCGATTCCGCAAAGAGTTGGCGACGACCGAGGACTTTTACTTCCACGAGCTTGTTCAGGTCAAGATTGACTCATTCTCTAAAGGGCGCGTTGTTTTGCTGGGCGACGCGGGGTACTGTCCTGCTACATTGACTGGTATGGGAACGACAGGGTGTTTTGTCGGTGCTTACGTATTGGCCGGTGAGATCAATAGGAATCCAGATGATTTTTCACAGGCACTTGCAAACTACGAAAAGGTTATGCGGCCCTTCGTTGACGAAATACAAAAGCTGGAGATGTTTTGGGTCAGGGCGCTTGTCCCAGAGACTCAGTGGGGTATCTCGGTTCTTCATTTCATATTTGGGTTAATGTGCCTCCTGAGGATTCCACAACTCCTCTTATGGCTGGCTGGTGAAAGCAGGGGCGATTGGAAGTTACCGGAGTATTAGTGTTTTGTATATATAGAATAATTAGCGCGGGATCTGTAAATATTTTACAATGATAAGCAGTTAAAAATATCGGATAGCTATCAGATGAAAGAGAGCCGACTAACGTATAATCTAGTAACTTGCGGTTACTGAATAGCAATAGCGTTATTATAGAACAAATAACGTCGATAAAACATACAATTGGCCCTATGATATTATGCCTTGAAATTACTACGAGTATTTTGGAAGTTCATTGAATGCGTATTTAATCAATACAAGAAACAAATCGATGAATTACAAAACCTTTGTTGGAACACCAGGCGCCAGCCAAAGGACTTCCTTATCAAGTCCTTCCTGGGCAAAGTCCTCCTTGAGCTCCTTTCCTTTCTGAGAAAAATGATCCCACGACTCATAGTGCATTGGTACCAGAATGCCTGCATGGAGTTCACGGAAAAGACGAGCACCCTGCTTACCGTCCATGGTAATTGGACCAGGCCCATCTGGCAAAGGGGCCAAAGCTCTGCCCAGATTAAGAATAGAGACCACGACATTCCACTTCTCGGCAATCTTGGTCAGCTCTTCGAAATAAACTGTGTCACCGGAGAGATATATGGCATTGGGGAGGCCGTTATCACCGACGCCAAAGCTGTCAGTTGTCAACACAAACCCAGTGCACTCCCCTCCTGGCAAGTGCTTGCAAGGAGTTCCCGTCACTTGGAAGTTCTTTCCCCCTATAGAAAGGGTAACGGTTTCCCAGGGCTTTAAACCACGGACTCCTGGTCTCGGTGCGAGCTTTCTAGCACCATCAATAGTGGTAAGGACGTGGCGCCCATCCAAGAGGCGACGACCTAGCTCATCAAGGTTATCGGGATGGTCCTCGTGGCTCAAGAGCACAGCATCGATGGGTGGAAGCTCGCTAAGGCCCAGTGCTGGGGTATCTGAATTTTTAAGAATAGCGATGCCCATATCCCACTCGGTTCCAGCAGGAGAGAATAGCGGATCTGTGAGTAGCTTGACACCATCAATGTCAAGAATAGCAGTCGCCGTGCCAATGTGGGTAATACTAACGGAACTCCTGAACGACGAAGGCTTCATTTTTCAAAATTATTGTATCGACAAAGCACTCTGAGCCAGTAATTCAAGCCTTTATAAATGTTGAAGGTATTTGCATACTTCGACTTATTAACATCAAGGGACCTGACACTGTTTAAAGTTTGACCGGGGCTCTTTGTACCGTGCGAGCTGCGCCGATCGGTCATCATTGTTTTACATTATAAATCGCAGTAAGTCAATTCTGTTCCCGAATCCGGCAAGGAGTTCGATCAATCTTTTAAAGTACAGCCTTAACTCTATTTTTCAATCAGAAAAGAAATACATGGAAGAAATGAGGTGAGCCATAGGTATTATCGATATGGGCTATTGGTTAGGAATCATGGGGTTAAACGAACTTAACGGTTTGCCTGCATTCGAATACATGTTCATGAAGAGTTCGGTTAACAGCATTAGTTTACCTATGCTCCTTTCAACTGCGCTCAGTAACGCGTTAGACCTTCCATTTTTTGTATGCGCATTATGAGATGTTCTCGAGATCACTTGATAATATCGTCTGCGCTATCTATACCAGCAATTAAATGTATTGGAATCAAAGCGCATTTGGTATGTATTCATCTCTGGTGTTCTACAGGGGATGCAAAAGCTTTTAAAAAGCCAGTAGATGCTTGTAGGCAAAGTAGGATTGGCCCTGCAGTCTCTGTTTCACTTTTTTCGACATACGTACAATCTGCGGCTCAGGGGCTCTCATGCATGCATCCATGGGACTTCAACTGCATACAATGTACTCTATCTTTAGTACAAGTTTCACAGATATTACATGACAGCACGTACCACACATTACCTATGCTCAGATTCGTACTTGGAATTCGTTTCTGATGCTACGCGTTCGTTCTATTTTGTTAACCCCACAGTAACACGCAGCACGGCGGTACATCTAAGACCAAGCATTTGGACCGCAAACATCTGCTAATGCTAGAGAAGACCTCGACCAGACACAGTGATAGAAATTCAGTATATTGCCAGGTGTCATCCAGTGTCAAACGGGTCTTCACAGTCTTTACAGTGTTATATGGCCCTGAATGTAGGTCATGTGTTGTTGTTTTTCTAGTACCGGCATCAACGATTTACAGTAGCGTTAGATTTATTCGACTACCAACATACTTACTGTACTCAATTGATTTATATCGACATCTATCTATTTTTTCTTTAATTATTTCGACATTGGTCATGGGTATTTCACAATTTTTCCGATTTCGTAATCCTTTTGTAGCCTCTTCTTGTGGTCTTCTTTGGTTGAATACGTTTAAGTGTACCCTGCAATTATGCATCAAAAATATTGACGCGACGGAGAGCTATTCATCAATTTATTATGCTGGATTTTTATACTGACAGGAATAGCAAATAGCTGTACCGTATTGAAAGGTAATAAGACACATCCACCTTCAAATAGCAGAACATTTAGAAATTCGCGCTCAATTTTGATGAAATTAGGATAAAATTTAGATATTGTAAACGCAGGTAGAGCATGGACCAGTATATTTCTAGGTCCAGACCGTACATCCCCGTGCAGATGAGTCGAAGTTCTTAGTACATGTGATTATTTGAATACCTAGGGTACAGTAGTGGTACCGTTAGTGGGGAAAAAAAATAATCCTGGTATTACAACTGCACCCTATAGCAGGTATAAATGATGAAGGTACTGCTTTTACTCAGCCTATTCAAAATTTAGTAACCAGCACATAGGGCTAAAGAGAGCACTCAACGATTCAAATCGATCATGCCGTCAGTTACCTCCAGTTCTGGAATTCTTCAAATTGTAAAGCAGAAGCTATTGCATCGTATAGAGAATACGTCTTCGGATAAACTGTAATCTAACCCCATGTTGAAAAGCTCTTCTACGGGACCCGATCAAGCCCTGCTATTAGAAACAGTTATATGTAGTGGTAGTAAGATAGATTATATTACACAGCGTTACTGGCAGTCGCGGATCGTTTGTTATCTCCGAGCTTTTAGCTTAGATGTTGACAGATCAGAATAGGAGCACTTCTCATATTATCAACGCGGCAAGAGGCTGCCCTATGTGGAAACTTACCCAGGAATATCTCTTTCGGATGCTCATCTCCGATTTATGCGTTATCGGAGGTCTTGAAGTGGGGTTTACCGGTGTGGGTGGGGCGTGCATATCGGTGTGGGGTACCAAGTGAAACCCTTAGGCTGCGAGGGGTTATATATATATGTCCGACCCTGACGAGAGGGGGAAAATAATCGATATCGTACATTGTGGGTAGAAAATGCCTTCAAAGCCTGTGAATGAGTCCGGTGTAAGCAAGCCGCGACACAAGAGGGCATCATTTGTGTGCCAGAAGTGTCACCGGCTGAAAATGAAATGTGATATCACGACTCATGGAATACCCTGCTCGAGATGTGAAAAGCGCGGAGATGATTCGTGCGAGCTGTTTTTGTCCAAAAAAAGATCGAGTTTTGACACAGCAAAGACTCTGATGTCAATATCTAATGGCGGGCTGCAGCAGCCCGACGAAGCGGAGACTCCGGGAGTGAATCGACAGCCGATCGCTGTTGATGAAGAAATGAGTCCTCGAGAAAATGGGGACTCATTCGAGCCTTTAGCTCAACAAGCAAACCAGACAGCTGTGCGTGAAAGGGCTGAACTGGGTGGTTACGACAACAATGCATTCCCACAGAGCGAAAATAACGGCAATAGTCATCATCGCCCGGAGATAGAAGAAGTCCCCAGAGCCAGCTCGGCATTATCGCTGGGATCGCCTTTTTCGCGATTTGGACAATTGGAATGGCTTCCAAGCTTTGCTCCAAGCCCGATGGACTCTCAAATGGGTGGAGGGAGTTTCAACAATTTCAATTATAACAATAACTACAACTTTGAGCTCGGAGCAATGCCTTCAAACCGACGGGGATCCATGTACCTGTCGGTATATAGAAAAGATCGCGAAGGCATAGAGTTCACCTTCGATCTAGTCCGATCGCATAGCGCTAAAGTTAACCGACAAAGATTAACATTCCTAGGCGAGTCTTGTCCACTGAGTCTGTTACTGCGAAGACTCCAAGACAGCGGACACGTCTACATGACTGCTGCGTCTGCAGAAGAAGAAACAGAGGCCACGAGCCTGGATGCCGGGGTAGCTAATTCAGGCAGCTTAGATTGGCCGCCGTCTAGCGATGCGGCCTCCTCGCCCAGCTGTGAAAGCACCGCTAGTCGGATTCAAAAAGGGTCGCTGCAGGAGCTTCTGCGAGTTTATTTCCATGTTATTCACCCGTTCTATCCAATTATCAACAGGAGATGGTTTGCTGAAAGATACGCCTCTCAGACAGTTCCACCCGTGCTAATGAACGCTGTGTGTTTTGCGGCGTGTTACCACTGCGATTCATCGGCTATCCATAATGCAGGTTTTTCCTATCGTCAGGACGCCAAGAAGGCCTTTTATGAGGATGCTAAGAGGCTTTTTGATGATGATGTAGAGCCCGACTTGGTGGTTGTGCTACAAGCTGCGTTCCTGTTATCCTTCCATGGAGGTAAGCCTCGAAGAGTTTGGAACAACCGGGCGTGGGTTTCGGTGGCCGTAAACATTGCCGAAGACTTGGGGATGCATCGGTCTACTATGCGCTCCTCCGTGGATAAGTTTGATAAGAGCCATCTGCGAATTATTTGGTGGTGCATGGTTATGCGAGATATTATGGCATCCATTACTCTTGGTCGACCTCACAAGATCTGCGAGCTCCGATGCGATGTGGATCCCTTGATGGTTGAAGATTTTGAATTGGTTGACAAAGATCCTGATGATACTGATCTGTTTGGTAAATCCGACCCAGACTATTACCGCCTGCTAGTAGAGGTCTGCAAGGCAAACATGCTGATGTGGAAGGTGTTTAGCAGCCGTTACGACCCACGGTCGGATCCTAGATATAATCCAGCAGAATATCGTGACGAGTTAGCAGCCTGGCGCCGGGAGTTGCCTGAAATCGTTGACTGGGCCAAGAGACCAAACTCTGTGCCAGCCATCTACATGGCTATGATCCATCATCATCTAATGATCTACATATCTCGTCCGCGAATGATTGACTCCGAGGTGCTTGAAGTCTGCTCGCTGGAGGAGTCGGTTCAATCCGCCAATGAGATCGTTTCGCAGGTGATCAAGCTCGCCAGCACGGAGTTATTGGCCATCCCACAGGACGTTTACCCGCTGTTCGTGACTGCAATGGCTATCCTTATTGCAGACTACCGTTCCAATCAGGCGGTGGTTTCGAAGCTGCAGCTTCAAATATGTATCATGACCCTCAACCAGGCCAGAGAGAGCTGGGATCACGCTTCGTGGCTCAAGTCGCTATTCGAGCGCATGCTGGAAGAGAACACGACGTCCCCTCCGCCGAACCCCGGGGGCCTGCTAGACTCTCTAATTGCAGTATAGATTATTATTACCGGTATTATTATTCAATGGCATTTCTTAGACACACTGTTTTTGGCTGTTTCCAATTGATTTCATTTTGTACTATATGTCTATTTTTGTATTGGCCAATGGCCGCTTAAACCTGCGCCATATTGCGACCACGGGATGTTCGCCCTACTCCGCAAATACTAAAAACACGGCCGACTTTCAATGCGTACAGAAGACCGGCTACCTACCCCGCCAAAATGGCCCCGCACTGTGCATATAGTGAAGTGGGTGATGTAAAATGCCCGGCGACGGAGCCCCTACCCCGGTCGTTAGCCGGTTACCTCGCCTGAGCCGGACCGGCTGACACTTACACACCGGTTAACGACTTCTTGGATATCTTATAGGATAAACCAGTCACCTCCACAGGTTAGGCCGGTTGCAGGCTTAGCTACCTAAAGAATGGGCCCGGTTCAATGGGCCGGTTGTAGTAGGAGGGTATGGGACCCGGTTGTTTAGTCGTAGGCAAATAGGTAGGCAGTAAAAAAAAGATCGACTGATTCGATTTTGGAGAAGACATCTCCGGCTTAAACGAAGGTATATAATGAGACAATTCGTCCTTGACAGATTCAAACCATCAGCTATCGTTGAATAGAAACACAATCAGTCCAATTACAATGGTCACCCAGTACTTCTCTGTTGTGGATGCTCCTTTGCCAGAGAACAAGTTCACCCCCAAGGACACCACCCCTGAGCGGATGCGTGTGTTGGCGGAAGAGTTTGTGGCTAAATTCAAGCATGCAGTCGAGACCAGTAACGCCGAGGAGTTCGACGCCCTGATCGTCGAGGGGGGTTACTGGCGAGACGTTGTGGCCTTCACCAATGACTACCGAAGCTTGACCAAAATCAATGTTCTGCAGGCTGCCCAGGATCGACTTGCTATTGCCGGCGCTTACGGTGGTGAAGTCGATATGGAGCCAAAGTTCTTCACTTTGGACGAATACGCCTACATTGAGTTTGGTTTCAACTTCGCTACCAAGCTGGGTCCAAGCACTGCTACTGTTCGACTTGTGCGAACTTCTAGCGGCGAGGTGGGTGCCCAGGTGCTCTACACCGAACTTGCAGGTGTCCACGGCTACCCAGAGCGAATCCGAGCCAACCGAATCCATGGTGACAAGAACTCCGCGGTTCCATACGAGCAGTTGCGACAGGAAGAGATTGACAACCCAGACCCATCTGTTCTGATCATTGGCGGTGGCCAGTGCGGTTTGACTGTAGCTGCCCGACTCAAGCACCTTGGTGTCAAGGCTCTTGTCGTTGACCGATTCGAGCGAATTGGTGATAACTGGCGAAAGCGATACGGCTCTCTGGCTTTGCACGATACCCTGTACGGCCAGCAGTTCCCATACATGAAGTGGCCAGAGACTTTCCCAGAGTTCATCAATGCTGGTAAACTTGCCAACTGGCTCGAGCACTACGTGGAGGCACTTGAGCTGAACGTATGGATCAAGTCTCACTTCGACCCAGAGCGATCCTACTTCGACGAGAAGGACCAGAAGTGGCACGTTACTGTTGTACGAGACGGCGTTGATTACCAGTTTGTTGTATCCCACGTTGTCATGGCCACTGGTCTCTCCGGTGGTAAGGCTAAGTGGCCAGCTCCATTGCCAGGCCAGGATCTCTTTAAGAAGCCAATCATCCACTCTGCTCACCACAAGGGTGGTGCAGGGTTGGAGGGCAAGAAGGTTCTTGTCATTGGTTCCGGCTCCAGCGGTCACGATATTTCCCTGGATTTGGTTAACCACGGTGCCCACCCGACCATGCTCCAGCGATCTCCCACCTTTACCATGTCCATTGAGAAGGGTATTATCCAGACTCTCAACGGCGATCTTTTCCAGGACGGCGTTGATCTTGACTACGCTGACCGAATTGCCGACACCATGCCAAAGGCGGTGGCCAAGTCTATGCATGAGAAATTGATTGCTCGAATCGCGGAGCTCGATAAGGATATGATTGAGGGCCTGAAGAAGGCAGGTTTCCAGTGGTACCCAGGCCCAGACGGTGCTGGTCACGTCTTCCTTTCCATGGAACGAGGCGGCGGTTACTACTTCGACAGTGGCTGCTGCGAGAAGATCATCAATGGCCAGATTAAGATGCAGCCGGGCGAGATTGACCACTTCACCGAGGATTCCGTAGTGTTCAAAGACGGCAACGAGATGACCCCAGACTTGGTTATCTTCTGCACCGGTTTCACCGGTTTCAAGGAATCTGTTGCCGAGACTCTTGGTCCTAAGCATGCCGTGAACCTCAAGAAGATTTGGGGCTTGGATGCCGAGGGTGAGATCAACGGTCTTTACCGAGACTGCGGCATTCCAAAGTGCTACTACATGAGCGGTGCTATTGCATTGGCCCGAGCTCAGTCCCGGGTTGTGGCTCTTCAGATCTTGGCTGAGCAGCTTGGCCAGTTCGGCGAACGATACTCCATTGAAGAGCAGAAGAAGACCGGCACTTATGTTGACCTTGGTCCACTTGTTTACCAGTAATTCATTTTCATTTAGGGGTTTTGAAAAAATAGGTATTTGGTTGGAATAATAGAATGATTTTGTTAGAACTTTACGGACTCAATTGTGCGATTTTTACGGCCTCTATTGGCCTGTGTATTAGAGGGCAAGGAGGCTGGCAATGGTACAATACTGGTAACTAATTGAGGTTTGTCGACCTCATGTGCTGGCAATTCCATCACATAAAACGGCAAAGCAATCTGATTTTGCATTAACTGGGCTCTGCGAGTGCTACCTGGTACGCGGAATACTGCCATCAATGAGGGGTGGAATCGGAATTGTCGCATGGAGGCGGGCAACGGTACAGCATGCAGCATAGGTAACCGGACTTATAAATCGCCTTAGGCCTGAAAGACTGCGAAGTAAACCGGCAATTTGTAAGCCTCCTTTTCAGAAGATTTCTAAGCGAATGTACCGAAAAGAATAGTATCTATTGGCGACTTTAATGAGGCCGAGGCCAGAAGGTTCTACTAAAACGCATAGCATAATCTTTCATATCAATTGGGTCCCACAATTTTTCAGTATGGATTGACTATACTTCGATAGGAAGATTAATCCCGCATTTAAGCGATGGCTGTTACGTATCGGCAATCATATCCCATGAAAAATCAAAGCTCTCTGTTAGTGCATCAATTGATGTCCCATCATAATTGTGTATTATCCGCTCTTGAAGGCGGGCAATGGTACGGCACGTAACGCCGGTCGGTAACTAGATTTGGCATATTCTTAGGCCACATGACTGCTAAGCAAATGTGCCCGCAGTTCCATTACAAAAAAAAGCAAACTATCTCATTTTGTGTCAATTGATCCGTAATCGGAGTTGTGTATTATCCGCGCTTGGAAGGGGTCGATCGTACTGCATAACACCGCTAACGAACCGAGCCTTGTGAAACACATTGTATCAACAATAAGAGTATATTCTACTACGTTAGCATTCTGCTGAGAACAAGAGCAGAGTACACTTCAAAATATACCTGAAAAATATAGTCTTTCATGCTAACTATTACTTTCTCCCACAGTCGCTCCGCATTTGCGCCGTGGGATTGGGTACATTACGCCCCCATGGGTCGGAAAAAGCTCTGCTAATAGACCAAAAAACCTTGTCTTCTTTATGATTGACAACGGTTCGCCAGCTGGCCGATGGCGCTTGTTGGGCAACAGCTATTATAAACCGCGGCAATTCTATCGCCCAAAAAAGTAAAACAATCCTGTGTTGCCTCAATTGGTTTCTGATCGGAACAGTGTACTACTATTCTTTTTGTGGGTGGGGTTATGCCAATCCATTGTAGGGGAACTCGGCTATTCAGGCTTAGGAGTTGCCGGTGCTGGCCCGTGTCTGTAAATTTCTACTGTCTCCTACTTCCTGGTTTAACCCGGGGACTTTGTGCCAATGCCTTTGATTCGTTAAAGAGAGCCGTCGCCCAATGGTATGCTAAAGACAAATTATGAATTCATAGACTCGGCTATTCAGGCCAGAAATTGCCGGCGCTATTCTGTGTTGCAATTCCACCGTTTCCTTCCTCCGGGTATCCGGGTATAGACAGAGGGCTTGTACCAATATCCGAATTCGTTAAAGAGAGCCCTCGTTCAATTGTCGGCTAAAGAGACTGTCAATCAACAGAGTTTTAAAAATCTTGTAGGAGAGATCTTTCCTGACCGTTAACTAGCTCAGGCAAGCAGTTTTCACGACTACTGTGGAGCCCAATTGATATGAAAGAAAATCAGCGAAATTGAACAGTCATTAATATATTAGCTATTGACACTAAAGAAGCTTAGTTATATCGCATGATAAGTGATATACAATGTAACGGTATTTTATTTCTTACAGACTCAGCTACCAGTCTAAGGACAGTAACAAACACGATGATGACAATTCAATAAAGACTATTCCCTCTCCAAGATAAGAAATCCGTCTACTCTAACGTAAGATATTACTGCAGTTGTGGTATAAATTCCAGTCTATTTCATGATATATCTAATATAATTTTTCCCCAGTTAAGCAGAGAGTTCAATCTTGGCAATCTCGCCAGATCGAACACTCTTCTGCAGCTGCTCACCCATGGAGACAGCCTTGGCAGCATCCTTGAGGTTGAATCCATGGTCAGTAGAGTCAAACAGCGCCCAGTCTCGGAAGGCAGTAATCTCATTTCGGTAGGCCTCAGAGAAGAGCTCCATCTGGGTGGCAGCGGCTGTCATCTTGGTGCCGGCGGCACTGCTAATGTCAATGTTTCGGTATCGTGGCTCACCGTTGATGAGAATTCGGCCCTTGGTGCCGTTCACCTCGGTGCAAGAGTGGTGGCCGTGTGGGTTGTCTCGAGAACCGTGGACGCTAACAACTACGCCCTCAGTGAAGTTGACCAGGCCGAAGCTGTTGTCCACATCGCCCCAGGCCTTGAATTGTGGGAAAACCTCAGTGGTACCGGTACCGTAGGCAGTGACAGGAGTCACATCCTTGCCAATCAGGTACAACGCGGCATCCAAATCGTGGATGTTGCAGTCAACAAAGATACCGCCAGAGGTCTTGACGTAGTTGGCGAATGCAGGGGACGGATCGTAGAGATCGGTGGTCTGCGATCGGACGTTGATTACCTCGCCAATCTCGCCGGCAGCAATGGCGGCTCGAGCGTCCTTGTAAGCATCGACAAACCGTCGTGGGAAAGCACAGGCAACCTTGAGATCTGGGTACTTGAGGCTCTCATTGTACATTTTCCACGCAATGCTAGAGTCAATGGAGAGAGGCTTCTCGCAGAACACGTGTTTGCCGTTCTGTAGGGCCTTGATGAAGTGCTCCTCGTGGAGGAAGTTCGGACTGCAGATGATAACCGCGTCGACCTCTGGGTCCTGGACGAACTCGTCGTAGGTTTCGTGGATCTTGGCGCCTGGGATGGTCTCCCGGACCCAGGTCTTTTCATGCTCGACTACAGTGATGACCGCAGTGACGGTGGTGAATCGAGTAGCCAGGATGTTCTCGATGTGGATGCTGCCCATTCGGCCAGCGCCAACAACACCGAATCGGAGGATCTTCTCAGAAGTAGTTCCAGTCATCTTTAATTGGTTCTGTGTGTGTGTATTATTTTATTTGTATTGATGAAATTCTATTTCTCTGGCCCAAAGGCCAGCTTTAAAGCAGTCTAGCAATCAGCTTGTATTCGTTGGATCGACCGGTTATGCCTCAACCGGTCCTTCGAGTTAGCCGGAAGGTTCGATAAAACCGTAAGGATTCAGGTAGTCGGTTGCGTTAACCGGAAGGTGGGGGATTAACCGGTTTCGAGGTCTCATTGTGGGGTATGGCTGCACTATGCAAGGTGCTGCATCACACTCGGTAGAAAATTACCACCACATATTCAGTCCGGCCCAGCATATCAACTGTGTACCTAATGCACCGGTACACAAAACCTGAGGAGGACGTCGTCCATCACCGGTCCTGATCATCATGAAACAGTTTCCTCCACCCCCGCAGGTGGATTATCGGAGACGATGGTTCACCAGGGATGATCGCCCCAAGGAGTCCTCAGGCTGGCAAAATTTCAAGCCAAGCTTTCGCCGGTACAGCAGATCGACAATGGAATTGTCTGAAATTATTAGTACCGGTTAATGCAGATCACTATACCGGTGACAGGCGGGGTAGTGTAGGCTTCGATTACGCTTACATGCCAATACGCCGGCGAAGCATTTCCTACGTCAGAGTAGACTTAAAGACATACTCTATCGAAATGCTTATATATAAGAAGCCTGGAGATCCCTTTTCATAGAAGCACTTCATATTACTTTCGCTGTGACAGAAAATGGCGGACACATCAAACACTGACAGCAGGTCGTATCTCCGGACGAAGAAGGATAAGCTCGTCTACTCGGTGATCCCCTGCGCACCCCAGATTATGTTCTGCTGTGCCATGGGGTTCACCCTGTTTGGCTACGACTCCGGTCTTCTCAACGGTATCATCATCAACAAGTATTTCCTCGACGTGTTCAATAACCCGGACTCGGATTTGCTTGGCCACATCACGTCCACGTTTGATCTGGGCAGCTTCGTCGGGTGCATTGGTATCTGCTTCTTCGGGGACTACCTGGGGCGCCGAAAGGCCATCCTGCTCGGGTGTCTCATCACCATCGTGGGTGCTATCCTCCAGGCGAGCTCCTTCTCGGTGGGCCAGCTCATCACCGGCCGAATTGTGGCTGGACTCGGAAATGGTATGCTGACTTCCACTATCCCCGTGTGGCTGGCCGAGACGTGCGGGCCGCTCTATCGAGGCAAGTTCATCGCTGCCCAGCTGGCCATTGCTGACTTTGGGTGCGTTATCGTGGGATGGCTCAACTTTGGAATGCGGTTCGTGACTTCGTCGTTCGCCTGGCGGTTCCCCGTAGGCCTCCAGTGCATGTTCGCCGTGCTCTGTGCGGTCATGTGTCTGTATCTTCCAGAGTCTCCGCGATGGCTTGTCTCGCGGGATCGGGTCGAGGAGAGTGGCCATGTCATCTCGTTGCTGATGAAGAAGCCCCTAGACCACTACGACGTCCAGACTCTGCTAGATGAAGTGGTGCTCAGTTACAAGCACGAGAAGGAGGTGGCTGCATCCACCTCCTTCAAGGATCTGTTCCGTAAGGATGAGACACAGAACATTCGGCGAATCCTGCTGGGTGCCTCGTCGCAGATGTTCCAGCAGCTGGGTGGTGTCAATGTCATCAACTACTACATGACGTACATTGTGCAGAACTACGCCGGCTTCAACCAGTCGCAGAGTCTCATCATTTCTGCTGGTAACAGCATGAACCTGGTCCTTTTCACCTTTGTGGGCGTCTTCCTTATCGATAAAATGGGTCGGAAGAAGTCCGCAGTACTTGGCTGGATCTGTGGTGGTCTGTGCTACCTCGCCGTCACAGTCTGCTTAGCTCTGGGCACTAAGACGTCTAGACTTGTCGCAGTGGCTTTCATGTTCGTGTATATCAGCATCTATGGGTTCACCGTCAACGTGGTTCCGTGGCTCTACCCAGCCGAGATTAACTCTCAGCGGTGGCGATTCTTGGGAGCTGGTGTTGCGACTGCCACAAACTGGATGTTCAACTATATCATTGTGCTGATTACTCCAATTGCGGCACAGAACATTGGATACCGGTACTATATCATTTATGTTGTGTTCAACTTTGTCGCGGCTGCCGTGGCCCACTTCTTCTATGTTGAGACGAAGAACATGTCTCTCGAAGAGCTCGACACCTTCTTCGCCAAGGACTTCCATGAGAAGCGAGGTGAGGAGTATATTCCACCTCAAGAACGCGCCATTGCTGCCAAAACTAACGATGAAGAGTATCGTGAATACGTTACCGAAGTTTGATTGATTTTATTTTTATGTAACTGAATAGTGAATTTGTTTTATATATACATTTTACATGTGCCTACCTAATGTCTATTTTAGTATCATATGATACCAACAGGTCTTTTTTTAGTTATCATACGATACCCACACGGGTTGATAAGGCTCCCTTGCCGAATGGTAGGCTAGTCGTATTTGGTGATGAAAACTTACCCGGCTGTGCATAACCGACCGGTCACCCCCGGTTAGGGGGTGGACCTTTACCGGCCTGCCTATACTGGTCTAAACCGAATTATAATTGTTTGAAATGGCTGCATTTAATGCTTTTCTGCCGGATCATCGCTTGGATCTTGCCGGAAGAGAGTCATAATATAGCAGGCCGGAATCAGATGATATAAGACCGGGATTATAGTTGGAAATCTTACCATCAGGCATAAACTACATAATTACTATCGCGAATATAGAAAATATGACCAAACCAACTTCGTTCGCTGAATTGCCATCATACGAGGCCCTCCAGGACAAGAAGCGGTTCTGGGTGTGGGGTCCGCCAGGGTCCCACGAAGAAGGCATGGGCATGCTAAACCTGCTGACTCCGGACCACGTTGCCAAAAGCGCGTCCAAGGAGATTAGATCTGGAGATAGAGTAGGCCTGGGCTGGGAATTTCACAAAGTGGAGCAGCCATACTTTGATCGTATCCACTATGATATGAAAATCATTCAGAGCGGGTAAGAAAATTCTGCCAGTCTTTAAAAAATCATTGAGTAAAACTAACTTGGAAAACAAGTCCTACGTCCTTTGACGACGAGTACCACTTCAACCCACAGCAGTCATCACAATGGGATGGGTTCAGGCACCATTCCCAGCCGGATAAGGAGTCTTCTGACGGCCAGCTGTGGTATGGCGGCACATCGAAAAAGGAAATCGCTGAAGGAAAGTCGGACCGAATCGGCATTCACCACTGGGCGCAGGAGGGAATTGCAGGCCGGGGTGTCTTGATCGATTACGCTTCGTGGGCTGTAGCCAAGGGCAACAAGGTGTCCACTATGGCCCACTTCGGCATCACAGTCGCAGAGTTGAATGAAGTATGTGAGTACTTCAATGTCAAAATTGAGCCGGGTGACATTTTGTTCCTCCGAATAGGGTTCATAGAGGAGTGGAATTCCCTTACTGAGGAGCAAATGATTGCTTACAGAAACGGGCCAATTGCATACCATACTGGTGTTGAGGCTAGCGAAGAGATGGTCAAGTGGCTGTGGGACCACCATTTCAGCGCAGTTGCCAGCGATGCGGTCAGTTTCGAGGTCTTCCCACCGAAAGATCCCAATTTCTCTCTTCACCACTATCTTCTTGCGGGCTGGGGAGTTCCAATTGGTGAGATGTTCGACCTGGAAGGCCTTGCCAAGGTGTGCCAAAAGCTGGGCCGGTATTCATTCTTCGTAACCAGTGTACCATTCAATGCTGTAGGCGGTGTTTCCTCTGCGCCTAATGCCATGGCTATTTTCTAAAATATCATATAGAATATAGAATTTGAGTAATTGTAAAACTGCAACTTACTTTGTGCCCTGCATCTCGGACTCCTTTGATGCATATGAGGATGAAAAGATTCGTCAGTGATACCGCGCCCTCTCAGTGAAAAATACGTGTGCATCTTGCTTTGCTTCGAGACTCTAGTGCCCAATGCAGCATCATAAACTATCACAAAATTGTGGAGCTCTATTAAGCGATTACTGTACCATTGGTACTGCCTAAGTAATTTATTTTTCCTCTTATGGACTATCATCCGGACGCTGACTAAAGCCTGCAAAGCCTGCGTACTGTTTATTGTAGCTGTAACGTAACTGCTTTGACCGATTTATATTTGATTTGACCGTTCAAGAGAATACAGCTGCTGATTCCAGAGCAATACCGATCATTAGATAATTGAATTGATAATGACGCGGTTTGTGACAACACGTAATCGACTTCTACAAACCGCTACCGCGTCAGTGCTATCTGTATGTTTTAATTTTAATTGGCGCGTGCCCACATTTAAACTAGATCCCGGCCCGTCTCGATCGGCAATACCATGGTATATCACAAATGGAAGAAATGCGGTATTGTTGAAATGGGCCATTAGTTGGGGATCGTCGCGTTAGATGAACTTGACGGTTTGCCTGCATTCGAAAACATGTTCTTGAGAAATGTGGCTAACAGTATTTACCTATGCACCTTTCAGCCGCGCTCAGTTACGCCTTAGTCCTTCCACGTTTTGGATGCGCATTATAAGTTGATTTCGACGCCAATTGATAAGGACGTGAATTATCGGCATCAATATTATTATCAGAATCTATTATACTCATATTAATACGTTACTATCATTACAACCTCCCATATAATACTCTGAGATGAAGTCAAATGATTTTTGTGGCTGGTGCATTATCATGCGCAACGTTGATAATACCCCCCTCGGGAAGTATCGCTGACACTATCAGCATCGCATGGTGTCACTCACGTAATCTTGAGATTGGCCGTTCCTAAATTGCCAACGATCATATTAGCTCCTCATCTTCGTTTAGACTTTTCGTTTCCATATAACGTATGAGTACACGTTAGCATAATAACTGTTAACCTTTTTTTTTTTAATTTATTTTTTCAATTACTACTGCACCATTACATCCTGTCATATAATACTCTGAGATGCGCTAACTGCGTTAATGTAAAATGAATCTTGTGACTGATTTACGGTATTTAAAACCAGTAAATAGGGCACTAGAAAAGGCTCAAAAGAGATCTCAATGTTTAAATCGAGCATTCGTTAGTTAGCTTAAGTTCTGGACATTTCAAAATTGTAAATGTAAAGCAGAACTATGGCACCGTAGAGAATACGTCTACCGGATAAACACGTAATCTAAACACATGGTGAAAGGCATTTCCGCAGAACCCGATCTACCGTCCTGCTCACCATGTAGTGTCAGGCAGATTACCCACAATATAGCGGTACTGACAGCCGTAGACTATTTATTCTACAAGCTTTAAGCTTAGATCGATTTTAGCAGATCAAAGAAAGAGCTCTTCTCAAATTACTAGTATTAACGCGGCAGGAAGCTGCCTTATGTGGAAACTTATTCAGGATATCTCCTTCGGAAGCTCATCTCCGATTTATGCGTTTTCGGAGGGCAGAACGTGGGGCATACCAATGCGGGTGGGTGTGCATATCGGTGTGGGGTACCTAGTGAAACACCCTAGGCTGCCAGGGGCATATATATGTCCAACCCTGACGAGAGAGGGGAACTAATCGATATCGTACGCTGTGGGCAGAAAAAATGCTTTCAACGCCTGGGAATGAGTTCGGCGTAAGCAAGTCGCGACCTAAGAGGGCATCGTTTGTGTGCCAAAAGTGTCATCGACAGAAGATGAAATGTGATATCACGACTCATGGAATACCCTGCTCGAGATGTGAAAAGCGCGGAGATGATTCGTGCGAGCTGTTTTTGCCCAAGAAGAGATCGAGTTTCGATATAGCAAATACTCTTATCTCAATATCTAATGGTGGGTCGCAGCGTCCCGGCGGAGTGAATATTCCGGCGAACGCCATTAACGAAGAATTACCGAGCACTCAAGAAAATGAGGACTCATTGGAGCATCCAGTTCAGCATACGAGCCAGGCGGCTGTGAGTGAAAGAACTTATTTGGGCGGCTACGAAAATAATGCATTCCCCCAGAGCGAAAATAACGACAATAATGATCATTGCCCAGAGATAGAAGAAGTCCCGAGAGCCAGCTCGGTGTTATCAATTGGATCGCCTTTTGGGCGATTCGGACAACTGGAATGGCTCCCAAGTTTTACTCCTAGCCCGGTGGACAATCAAATGAATGGAGGAAGTTTCAACAACTTCAACTATAGCAATAATTATAACTCGGAACTGGGAGCAGGGCCTTCAAACCGACGAGGATCGATGTACCTGTCAGTGTATCGCAAAGATCACGAAGGCATAGAATTGAACTTTGATGTGGTGCGATCCCATAACAATAAAGTTAACCGACAAAAATTAACTTTTCTAGGCGAATCTTGTCCATTGAGTTTGTTACTGCGACGACTCCAGGACAGCGGACACGTCTATATGACTGCGACGTCAGCTGAAGAAGAAGGATCGGAGTCCATCAGCCAGGTTTCTGCGGGAAATAATTCAGGGAACTTAGAATGGCCACCGTCTAGCGATATTGCCTCTTCACCCAGCTGTGAGAGCACCGCTAGTCGGATTCAGGAAGGGTCGCTAAAGGAGCTTCTGCGGGTTTATTTCCATGTTATTCATCCCTTCTACCCAATTATCAACAGGAGATGGTTTGCTGAGAAATATGCGCTTCAGGCAGTTCCGCCCGTGCTGATGAATGCTGTGTGCTTTGCAGCGTGTTACCACTGCAATTCGACGGCTATTCACAACGCAGGCTTTTCCTATCGACAGGACGCCAAAAAGGCTTTTTATGAGGATGCCAAGAGGCTCTTTGATGATGATACTGAGTCTGATTTGGTGGTTGTGCTACAAGCTGCATTCCTCTTATCATTCCATGGAGGCAAGCCTAGGAGGGTTTGGAACAACCGTGCATGGCTTTCGGTGGCCGTAAACATAGCCGAAGACTTGGGGATGCACCGGTTTACAGTGCGCTCCAGCGTGGATAAGTTTGATAAGAGCCATCTACGGATTATTTGGTGGTGCATGGTTATGCGAGATATTATGGCGTCCATTACTCTTGGTCGACCTCACAAGATCTGTGAGTTCCGATGTGATGTGGATCCCTTGATGGTTGAAGATTTTGAATTGGTTGACAAGGATCCTGATGATACTGATCTGTTTGGTAAATCCGACCCAGACTATTACCATCTGCTGGTAGAGGTCTGCAAGGCAAACATGCTGATGTGGAAGGTGTTTAGCAGCCGTTACTACCCACGGTCGGATCCTAGATGTAACCCGGTAGAGTATCGCGACGAGTTGGCAGCTTGGCGCCAGGAATTGCCTGAAATCGTTGACTGGGCCAAGAGACCAAAATCTCTTCCAGCCATCTACATGGCTATGATTCACCACCATTTAATGATCTACATATATCGACCGCGAATGATTGACTCCGAAGTACTCGAAGTTTGCTCGCTAGAAGAGTCTGTTCAATTTGCGAATGAGATTGTTTCGCAGGTGATCAAGCTCGCCAGCACAGAATTGTTGGCGATCCCACAGGATGTTTACCCGCTATTCGTCACTGCAATGGCTATCCTTATTGCAGACTTCCGCTCCAATCAGGCGGTGGTTTCGAAGCTGCAGCTTCAAATATGTATCATGACCCTCAACCAGGCTCGAGAGAGCTGGGATCACGCTTCGTGGCTCAAATCGCTATTCGAGCGCATGCTAGAAGAGAACACGACGTCTCCTCCGCCAAACCCCGGCTCCCTGCTAGACTCTCTAGATTATTAGTACCATGGTATAGATTATTTAATGGCATTTCTTACTTCGTACTTGGTTACACTTGGTGCTTTCGATTGATTTCATTTTGTGCTCTAGGTCTATTTTGTTTACAATTGACTTGCTGCTAAGGCTACATAATATCGGCTCGGGAATGAGCTCCGAATATTTGCTCTACTCCGCAATTTTGATTTGCTACCCCCACCATGATAGTCGTCACCCGCATTCAATTGAAAGTATGCAGCAAGAAATGTCATTGAATAATCTATACTAATAATCTAGAGATTCTAGCAGGTAGCTGGGGTTTGGCGGAGGAGACGTCGTGTTCTCTTCTAGCATGCGCTCGAATAGCGATTTGAGCCACGAAGCGTGATCCCAGCTCTCTCGAGCCTCCGCAGATGGCCTATTTTGTATACAATTACCATTTTTCAAGCATTAGGCATTATGGCCGAGCGGTTAAGGCGAGAGATTAGAAATATCTTGCAATTGCTGCTAAGACTATATAATATCGGCTCGGAAATGAGCTCCGAATATTTCGCTCTTCCCCACAGTTTCACATATCGGCTACCCCCACCATGATCGTCGTCACCCACATTCCGATTGCCAACTGCGGAGCCTTTCTCCGGGGTATTATGGTCAGTTACCCTGCATGGGCCGGACCGATTAACGTCTGCACTGGGTTATCAACAAGGATGAGACTGCTGAGTCTCAATAGGCTGAACCGGTCAGAGGCAGAAAAACCTACTGAGTCTCACAGGGTAAACCGGTCCTAGGCTTAGCTGCCCCAAAGGAGGGGCCCGGCTCAAAGGCTGTCGACCGGTCTGCTGCAGTAGGGACCCGGAAGTTAGTACAGGCAAATAGGTAAACAGTAAAAGATCAACTGATTCAATTTGTAGAAGACCTCCCCGGTCCAAACGAAGATATAAAACGGGACAGTCCGTCCTGTACATTGAGAATCATCAGCTATCGTTGAATAGAAACACAATCAGTGCAATTAGAATGGTCACCCAGTACTTCTCTGTTGTGGACGCTCCTTTGCCAGAGAACAAGTTCACCCCCAAAGACACCACCCCTGAGCGGATGCGTGCGTTGGCGGAACAGTTTGTGTCCAAATTCAAGCATGCAGTCGAGACCAGCAACGCCGATGAGTTCGATGCCCTGATCGTTGAGGGCGGGTACTGGCGAGACGTTGTGGCTTTCACCAACGACTACCGAAGCTTGGCCAAGGTCAATGTTCTGCAGGCTGCTAAGGACCGACTTGCTGTGGCAGGCGCTTACGGCGGTGAAGTCGACTTAGAGCCAAAGTTTCACACTTTGGACGAATACTCCTACATTGAGTTTGGCTTCAACTTTGCTACAAAGCTGGGTCCATGCGCCGCAACTGTTCGACTTGTGCGAACTGCCAGCGGCGAAATTGGCGCCCAGGTGCTCTACACTGAGCTGACGGGTGTGCATGGCCACCCAGAGCTCGCAGGAGCCAACCGAATCCACGGTGACAAGAACGCCGCGGTTCCATACGAGCAATTGCGACAGGAGGAGATTAACAACCCAGATCCATCTGTTCTGATCATTGGTGGTGGCCAGTCCGGTCTCACCGTCGCTGCCCGTCTTAAGCACCTTGGTGTCAAGGCTCTGGTTGTTGACCGATTCGAGCGAATTGGTGACAACTGGCGAAAGCGATATGGCTCCCTTGCTCTCCACGATACCCTATACAGCCAGGAGTTACCTTACATGAAGTGGCCAGAGACTTTCCCAGAGTTTATTAGCGCTGGCAAGCTCGCCAATTGGCTTGAGCACTACGTTGAGTCTCTTGAGCTCAACGTCTGGGTCAAGTCCAACGTCGACCCAGAGCGAACATACTTTGACGAGAAGGACCAGAAGTGGCACGTCACTGTTGTCCGAGATGGCGTTGATCATCACTTTGTCGTCTCCCACGTTGTTGCTGCCACTGGCTTCATCGGTGGTAAGGCCAAATGGCCAGCTCCATTCCCTGGCCAGGAACTCTTCAAAAGGCCAATCATCCACTCCGCTCAGCACAAGGGTGGTGCCGAGTGGAAGGGCAAGAAGGTCCTTGTCGTTGGTACCGGCTCCAGTGGTCACGACATTTCGCTTGACTTGGTCAACCATGGTGCCCACCCAACCCTTCTCCAGCGTTCTCCAACCTTTGTCATGTCCATTGAGAATGGTAACGTCAAGACTCTCGGTGAGATGTGGCGGAACGGCGTGGATCTCAACTATGCTGACCGAATTATTGGCACCATGCCAAACGCTGTTGTAAAGTCTACGAGTGAGAAGCTGATTGCTCGAATTGCCGAACTCGATAAGGACATGATTGAGGGCCTCAAGAAGGCAAGCTTCCAGTGGTACACAGGTCCAGATGGCGCCGGTCACCACTTCCTTTCCATGGAGCGAGGTGGTGGTTTCTACTTCGACAGTGGCTGCTGCGAGAAGATCATCAACGGCGATATTAAGATGCAGCCGGGTGAGATCGACCACTTTACCGAGGACTTTGTTGTGCTAAAGGACGGCAGCGAACTTTCGCCAGACTTGGTTATCTTCTGCACCGGTTTCACCGGTAGCAAGGAGTCTGTTGCCGAGACTCTCGGTCCTAAGTGGGCCGCAAAGCTCAATAAGACTTGGGGATTGGATGCTGAGGGTGAGATTTACAGTCTCTACCGAGACTGTGGCATTCCGAAGTGCTATTACATGACTGGTGCCCTTCCAATGGTCCGAGTTCACTCCAAATTGGTCGCTCTTCAGATCTTGGCCGAGCAGCTTGGCAAGTTCGGCGAGCGATACTCCATCGAGGTGCAGAAGCATACCGGCACTTACGTCGACCTTGGTCCACTTGTCTATCAGTAATTCATTTAGGGTTTATAAAAATGGTTAATGTTTGGAATAATGGAATGATTTTGTTACAAATTTACGGCACTTGGCTCATCAAATAATTTCACTCAAAGTCAGCGCTTTCAGGGTCATGTGGTTGGTTGGCAGTCACAACATTGAGACTGTAAACCTCCTTATGACACTGGAGACCGTCCAGTGTACCGAGAATTCCTAGGCATAATGAAGCGTAACAATTTTGAAGCAGCCGACTTCCGATTGGAATATGTAGAACGTATCTTGGTAGCAGACAATGTTGCAACATGCAATAACTAACTGAAATCTGTGAATCCCCTAGGGCCTGAGGAACTGCCGTCTATGTACCTACAATTCCATCTCTTTCAAAACAAAATATTTCATCTTGCATTGATTGATTTGCAATCAGATATGGCCTTATCCTTATTTGGAGAAGAGCAAAGCAAGCCGGTAACTACTTCTGAGAGTTGTGAATCTCCCTTGGCCTGGATCGGGGAGACTGCTGTACCAAATCAACCGGCAAATTCCTATCGACTGCTGAGTTGGCTACACACCAAAGACTAATCAATTATCATCAGTTGACAAATAGGCGGTCAAGGCTCAATTCTTTCCCATCAAGATGCCTGTCTAGCCTAATGTAAAATGCATCTGTGTACTACAAAATCACTATTATGATACCGGCATATTCGATAAGCACATGCAAATTTGATAAATTTCCTATATTAAGCAGCGAGCTCAATTTTGGCGATCTCACCGGTTCGAAGACTCTTCTGCAGCTGCTCTCCCATGGAGACAGCCTTGGCAGCATCCTTGAGGTTGAAGCCATGGTCAGTAGTGTCGAACAGAACCCAGTCTCGGAATGCAATGATCTCATTTCGGTAGGCCTCAGAGAAGAGCACCATCTGAGTATCAGCTGCAGTCATCTTGGTGCCGTTGGCACTGCTAATGTCAATGTTTCGGTGCCGTGGCTCGCCGTTGATTAGAATTCGGCCCTTGGTACCGTTCACCTCGGTGCAAGAGTGGTGGCCGTGTGCGTTGTCTCGAGAACCGTGGACGCTAACAACCACGCCCTCAGTGAAGTTAACCAGGCCAAAGCTATTGTCCACATCGCCCCAGGCCTTGAACTGTGGGAACACTTCGGTGGTACCGGTACCGTAGGCAGTGGTTGGAGTCACATCCTTGCCAATCAAGTACAGAGCAGCGTCCAAATCGTGGATGTTGCAGTCAACAAAAATACCACCAGAGGTCTTGATGTAGTTGGAGAATGCGGGGGAAGGGTCGTAGAGATCGGTGGTCTGCGATCGGACGTTGATGACCTCGCCAATCTCGCCGGCAGCAATGGCGGCTCGAGCGTCCTTGTAAGAGTCAACAAACCGTCGTGGGAAAGCACAGGCAACCTTGAGATCTGGGTATTTGAGGCTCTCATTGTACATTTTCCACGCAATGCTAGAGTCAATGGAGAGAGGCTTCTCGCAGAACACGTGTTTGCCATTCTGCAGGGCCTTGATGAAGTGCTCCTCGTGGAGGAAGTTAGGGCTGCAGATGATGACCGCGTCCACTTCCGGGTCACGAACGAACTCATCGTAGCTTTCGTGGATCTTGGCGCCTGGGATGGTCTCCCGGACCCAGGCCTTTTCCTGCTCGACCACAGTAATCACAGCGGTGACGGAGGTGAACCGGGTGCTCAGGACGTTCTCAATGTGAATGCTGCCCATTCGGCCAGCGCCAATAACACCGAATCGAAGGGTCTTCTCAGAAGTAGTTCCGGTCATTGTTATTCTTCGTGCTATTTCTTAGAATTGATCTTCTATTTCCCTGACCCAAGGGCCAGTTTAAAAACCCCAAGCCATCAGGCAGATTGTACGGTTGAAACGGTTAGTACTGACCGGCTATCTTTCAACCAGTCTTTCGAGAGAGCCGGTATGAGCGAATAAGCCGGATTGTGGGGGAACAGCCGGTCTCAGGGCCCCACTGAGGGGGATGCACCACTTCGGCATAACTTTGTTTTCTTTTTTTTTTATATTTTTATTTTGTCATTTACGGTATTACAAGAACCTGCGATCGGCCCATTAGTACTCCGTTGTACCTACCTTGTTCATTAAATATATGCTTTGGTACTTCTAAGGAGACAACCCCTGGTCCTGATCGTCCTGATCGTCAATAGCATCTGGCGCCCCCACCCAGGAAGTTTGTTCGATCACTCCAGGCTCAAGGACGAAGTCCCGGGAATATTTTAAACCAATTCCATCGGATCAACAGTGGAGTTGTCTGCGATATCACCGATTATCAAAGTATCGCAGGTTATCGTCGTGTGGCTTGGCCGAGATCCCCGGAACGGGGTCCGAAATGTGCAGATGAATTACGGTACTGCCAGCCAACAGGCGAGGCATATACCCGGTACTACTATTCTTCGATTACGTTGAAAAGGCATGGTAGGATGTGGGGAAGTGTTCTCATAACTTACGTCCGGGCAGCAGACTTAAAAGATCTACCATATCGAAATGCCTATAAGAAGCGACCGAAATCTAATTCTTCATAGAACCATATACAATCGTTCTAATAGGGAAATGGTGGACACATCAAACGATAGAAGCTATCTCAGGACGAGGAGAGATAAGCTCTTCTTCTCGGTGATCCCCTGCGCACCCCAGATCATGTTTTGCTGTGCAATGGGTTTCACCCTCTTTGGCTACGACTCTGGTATGCTCAACGGTATCATCATCAACAGGTACTTCCTCGACGTGTTCAACCACCCCAACTCAGAATTGCTGGGGCAAATCACTGCCACGTTTGATCTGGGCAGTTTCCTTGGTTGCATTGTTTACTGCTTCATCGGAGACTACCTTGGGCGACGGAAAGCCATCCTGATCGGGTGCCTCATCATTATCGTGGGAGCCATCCTCCAGGCCAGCGCCTTCTCGGTGGGCCAGCTGATCACAGGCCGAATCGTGGCTGGTCTCGGGAATGGCATGATGACTTCCACCGTCCCCGTGTGGCTGGCAGAGACGTGCGGGCCGCTGTACCGAGGCAAGTTCATCGTCGCCCAGCTGGCTATCGCTGACTTTGGGTTCGTAATCGTTGGTTGGCTCAACTTTGGCATGCGATTTGTGGCTTCCTCGTTCGCCTGGCGGTTCCCCATTGGCTTTCAATGCTTCTTCGCTATCACCTGTGCGCTCATGTGCCTATACCTTCCAGAATCTCCACGATGGCTCGTATCGCGGGATAGGGTTGAGGAGAGTGGCAATGTCATCTCGTTGCTGATGAAGAAGCCCCTAGACCACTACGACGTCCAGACCCTGTTGGATGAAATGGTGCTCAGTTACAAGCACGAGAAGGAGGTAGCTGCATCCACGTCTTTCAAGGACCTGTTTCACAAGGACGAGATGCAGAACATCCGGCGAATCCTGCTGGGTGCCTCCGCGCAGATGTTCCAGCAGCTTGGGGGTGTCAATGTCATCAACTATTACATGACATATATTGTGCAGAACTACGCCGGCTTCAACCAGTCGCAAAGTCTCATCCTTTCTGCCGGTAACGCCATGAACATGTCCTTCTTCACCTTTTTGGGCATCTTCCTTATCGATAGAATGGGCCGGAAGCGGTCCGCAGTGCTCGGATGGATCGGCGGCGGTCTGTGCTACCTAGTCGTCACAGTCTGCCTGGCGGTGGCTACAAAGACATCTAGACTTATCGCGGTGGCATTCATGTTCTTATACATTACCATTTTCGCGTTCACTTCCAACGTTGTTCCATGGCTCTATCCGGCCGAGATCAACTCTCAGCGATGGCGGTACTTGGGTGCCGGTGTCGCGACCGCCACCAACTGGATGTTCAACTATATCATTGTGCTCATTACCCCAATTGCCACTGCAAACCTGGGCTGGCGGTACTATATCATTTATGTGGTGTTCAACTTCGCCGCAGCAGGCATTGCCCAATTCTACTACGTTGAAACGAAGAACATGTCTCTCGAAGAGCTTGACAACTTCTTTGCCAAGGACTTCCACGAGAAGCGAGGAGAAGAGTATATCCCGCCTCGGGAACGCGCCATTGCGGAGAAAACCAATGACATAGAGTTTAGAGAATACGCTACTGACGCTTGATTTTATGGGAAAGTACGTAATATATAAATTCTATAACGCAATGCTGAATATGTTTAAAGATATGACTTACTTATATATATATACACTGCTAGCTATTGTCTATTTAAGGTCGCGCGATATCCAGGGCTCTTGCCGAATGGTAGTATAGTCGTATCTGGTGATGGAAACTTACCCGGCTGTGCATAACCGACCGGTTACAGCCCCGTGGACCTTTACCGATCCGCCTATACGGGTCTAAACCGAATTATAAATGTTTGAAATGGCTGCATTTAATGCTTTTCTGCCGGATCATCGCTTAAGGCTTGCCGGAAGAGAGGTATAATATAATAGGCCGGAATCAGAGATGATATAAGGCCGGACTCATAGTTGGAAATCATACCATCAGGTATAAACTACCGGTGCATAAGTACTACGATTTAGAATATAGAGAAAATGACCAAACCAACTTCGTTCGCCGAATTGCCATCATATGAGGCCCTCCAAGACAAGAAGCGATTCTGGGTATGGGGTCCGCCAGGGTCCCACGAAGAAGGCATGGGCATGTTAAACCTGCTGACTCCGGACCACGTTGCCAAATGCGCGTCCAAGGAGATTAGATCTGGCGATAGAGTAGGCCTGGGCTGGGAATTTCACAAAGTGGAGCAGCCATACTTTGGTCGTATCCACTATAATATGAAAATCATTCAGAGCGGGTAAGAGTTCTGCCAGTGTTTAAAAAATCATTGAGTAAAACTAACTTGTAATAAAGTCCTACGTCCTTTGACGACGAGTACCACTTCAACCCACAGCAGTCATCACAATGGGATGGGTTCAGGCACCATTCCCAGCCGGATAAGGAGTCTTCTGACGGCCAGCTGTGGTATGGCGGCACATCGAAAAAGGAAATCGCTGAAGGAAAGTCGGACCGAATCGGCATTCACCACTGGGCGCAGGAGGGAATTGCAGGCCGGGGTGTCTTGATCGATTACGCTTCGTGGGCTAAGGCCAAGGGCAAGAAGAGGGTGTCTACTATGGCCCACTTCGGCATCACAGTCGCCGAGCTAAATGACGTTTGTGAGTACTTCAATGTCAAAATTGAGCGGGGTGACATTTTGTTCCTCCGAATAGGGTTCATTGAGGAGTGGAATTCCCTTACTGAGGAGCAAATGATTGCCTATAGAAACGGCCCAATTGCATACCATACTGGTGTCGAGGCTAGTGAAGCGATGGTTAAGTGGCTGTGGGACAATCACTTCAGTGCAGTTGCCAGCGATGCGGTCAGTTTCGAGGTCTTCCCACCGAAAGATCCCAACGTTTCTCTTCACCACTATCTTCTTGCGGGCTGGGGAGTTCCAATTGGTGAGATGTTTGACCTGGATGGCCTTGCCAAGTTGTGCCAAAAGCTGGGCCGGTACTCATTCTTCATAACCAGTGTACCATTCAATGCTGTTGGCGGTGTTTCCTCCGCGCCTAATGCCATGGCTATTTTCTAAAATATTCTATAGAATTTGAGTACAGCAATTCGTAACTGCAACCTTGTGTTCTGCATCTTTCGGACTCCTTTGATAGGCGTGAGGATGAGCAGATTCGTGAGTAATGCCACGCCCTCTCAGTGTTGGTAGTGGAAAATACCTGAGCAATGCATATTGCTTTGCTAAAAACCTCCTAGTGTCCAATGCAGCTGGTATCATGAACTATCACGACATTGTGGAGCACTATTGAACAATTATCATTGGTCATTTATTCTTCCCCTTACGGGCTGTCATTACCCTTTGCTCCGGACGCTGACTAAAGCCTGCAAAGCATGTGAACTGTTTACTGTAGAGTAACTGCTTTGACCACTTTTTTGATTCTACTGTGCAAGAGAATACAGCTGCTCTTCCAGAACAATACTGCTCAATAGATGATTGAATTGATAAAATGACGTGTTTTGTAACAACACGTAATCGACTCATTAAAATCGCGTCAGGGTTATATGAAATATGTTAATCCACCATTAAAAAATACAGTAGAATAGGCTGAGCTTCAAGGTTGTCAAGTTATGCTGAGTGGTATGCATTAGCGTGCATTATCTCAAGCACACAATGTAATGACGTGCTCCGGATAAAGTTATCCCCCCAAAATATCGTACTGTACTACAATATACGCCCACTAATACTACGTAGGGGAGGAACCACGGAGTTTTATCGGTAGATCGTTCCAACATATATCCGAGATGTACGTGAAATGTTGGACTGATTACGAAATGTGTTTGTGCTATCACGCACTCCGGGCCTGATATGAGCCATGTCTGAGATCACCGCCGATCACTCAAAACCTGGAGAATCACTTTCAACGACTATGACGGAGACTAGTATTACTAAAACTACAGATTGGTTGTAGAATATCGGACTTCTTAGCAAGTCCGAATATATTGCAAAAAAGTGGTATGTTCTCAGACCTCGAATCCAAGCGGTGAGAAAAGTATAAATATCATGATTGCAGCTCCTTTTACTCTATCTCAACAGCAATTCATCAATTGATAAAAATGGCACCTCCTACTCAGACTGCAACACACTCCAAGCCAGCCAACTACTACGGATCTGGTAACAATCGTCGAGACGGCGGTTATGACAGCGGTAAGCTGGAGAACAAGAATGGTGTTATCGAAGTGGTTGGAGAAGAAGAAGTCGCCAAGTACAGTTATCCCCACTATATCCCGGAGTGGGACACCAAGTACGATTTCCCTCCTCTAGAGGAATTTGAACCCAAGGAACCAGGGCTTAACGCCGATCCATCCTTCCCTAATTTGCTCAAAGAGGGTGTTGATGTCACTGAATTGACTCCAAAGTTTGGATCTGAAGTCAAGGGTATCCAGCTTTCCAAACTCTCCGATCAAGGCAAGGACGAATTGGCTCTTTTCGTAGCTCAGCGTGGCGTAGTAGCATTCCGGGATCAGGACCTTGCCAGCCTCAGCCTCGACGAGGCTAAGAAATTTGGTGAGTACTTTGGCCCACTCCACGTTCATCCAGTTACGGCAGCGCCGAAGGGCCACCCTGAAATCCACTTGGTCCATCGGGCTGCTACCACTGGCAAACCAAAGATATTTGAGGATTTTATCTCTTCTGTGCGATGGCATAGTGACGTGAGTTACGAGAAGCAGCCTCCATCAACCACTTTCCTGTACCTCCTGGACGGTCCAAGCAGCGGCGGTGATACTGTTTTTGCTGATCAGATTGAGGCCTATGAGAGATTGTCCGATGGGTTCAAGTCTCGCCTCCATGGCCTGAAGGCTTACCACTCTGGCTACGAGCAGTATGAGGACGCATTGAAGGCTGGCTACCACGTCCGACGAGCTCCAGTTGCCAATGTTCACCCAGTAGTCCGAACTCACCCGACCCTTAAGAAGAAGGCCCTCTATATCAATGACCAGTTTACTCGTTCAATTGTGGGTTTCAAGAAGGAGGAGTCCGATGCTATTCTCAACTTCCTTTACGACTACGTTGGAAAGAGCATTGATCTCCAGGTCCGAGTCAAATGGGAGCCAGGAACCGTTGTTGTCTGGGACAACCGAAGGGCCCTCCACTCTGCTCTCTACGACTGGGACACTAATGAGCGGCGACATCTTGCTCGACTGACGCCACAGGCTGAAATCCCATACGAGGAGTAATGCTATACAATGCTGTAGATCTCTACTCTGTAGCGAAGTTTTGTCTATGTGATATATTCAACTATACAATAAACAATAAGTACCGGTACCGCATACTGGGATTTAAAGGTTTATCCGAACTAAATCATGGCTTGGACATGCATGTCGAAGGCAACGGAAAGCAAATCTTAATCAAACCGCTATAAACTAATCAAGCACTTTGGTCCACTTAAACAGGTATTGGGTTAGTAACGTTACCTTAATCTTAAACGAAATAAACCAATTAGCACAAGTTAACAAGAACCTCTAAGATTTATATTAGTATCATATGTTACTCTCTGCTAATGCCGACCCCCTACTTGCAAAATTAACTGCTTGTTTACCTATGAGCAACCGCTTAGTACTTCTCTAACTTAAGATTATCTCTTTCTTTTCTTCCTTCGATGTTCTCCTGATCTCCGAGACTCCTCAGATGCTGACCTTCTCTTGCTGTCAGGGCTTGTTGCTGTTCGCGAGGAAAGCTGCTCATAGCCATGCAAAGGAGATAAACGTGATAACGTGGCGAAATATACACTGTTAGAAGACACTGGAACGTAAATATCCACGTTGTCCGGTTCAGCTTCATCTAATCCTAGGACAAGCTTTTCCTGCTCTTCACTAATATACTGCAATGTGTCCTGATATTTTTCACGCAACCATCGAACCCAAGCCCAGTCAACAAAATAACTATAGCGCAAATTTTCAAGCCTAACTTTTTTCCACTTTAGCAATGGACTGGGCATTTTACCTGGGATAAATGGCTCTTCGTAGCCAATTACCAGTTCAATATCAGAACCGAAAACAGCACCCGCAAAATTCCAGACAACAATGCGGCATTTCACATCTTCAGTAAGTATGACTTTAGGGGGATAAAAGGCTTTTATCATTGAAACACCTCTTCTGTCGAGTTCGAGCTCTGCATTAACAACGTTCTCCATCAGGGTCTGTCTTTCAACTTTTGTAAGCAGCGTCGGATTTAACTTGCTTAGGCTAATACCAGCAATATATTCCCTCAGTATCACGCGTATTTCGCGCATCCGCTTTGAGCGACCTTCCACCGGGACCATCATAGTATATGAGCCATAATACTTCGGTATTATCTTGCCTTGTAAATCTTTCAAAAGATCATAAGAAGTGGCGGTATGAGAGTAAGCAAAGTCAGCCATGGTTGAAGGATCATCTTCTATGAAGCATAAAGGATCGAATATTTCGGCAACAACTCTCATTTCGGAACTGTTATCATTACCCCTGCTGGTTGGTAGATTCAAGCTACTCTGGAAGGAGGTAATATAGCAAAGGAAAAGACGCTGTCTGTCGTCTCCAGGCGGTACCAGCTCTCCAAGCAATTTGATTTTTATCTCATCATCCCCAGCTTGACCAGGCAGAGGTGGCCAATGAAGTACAGTCTCAAGCAAAGATCTTTTCTTCTCAGCCATGTAGGGAACCGTATTTTCGAATCGAATTTTGGTCACATTTGGACTAGGAGGAATATGGCTTCGAAGAGTAACCTCCTCCAACGGTTGGAAATACTGCGGATTAATGTCCGCTTCATCACCAAAGTACATATCAAATACCGTAGATAACGTGAAATGAACCGAGGAAGAAAAAAGTGAGAATCGAGGTGATAGTTTTTCTCGCCGAGTCACTAGGCTTTATAATTGCCAGGTATGAGCAGTTCTTGAAAAGTGCAAAGGGTGGTGTTAGAAAGCGGTCAAAGTTTATTACCGGTAGTACACAAGCTGCTAATGAGGTTGTACCTCCGAAAATAAGCTTTCATAAGACAATGCAGTACAGTACCAGTAATAGATTGCTGAAAGGTAATTAATTACTGTAGTTTGACCACCTAGATTGCAGGACGCGTCTGCTATGTACTTTATCTTCTTGCCATTTTTTAATCTTACCAATCTACTGTACATACTTTTTACTTCCGCCGCATTTCCACCCTGTGTTACGTAGTTGCCCTATCTTCTGATCTCCAAACTTTCTGCAAGGGCGGACTGCCAAGGGCGCAGTAATATTTACCAAGTCAAACATTGCAAATATGGCATCCGTTTTTCCAGCACCCTCCAAAATCACACTGCACGGCTTTCCCCCAAGACAAATATTTCAGAGCGTATTTTTGAGCACGATAATTGCTAAGCTGACAATTCGCATATAAACGTGCTGAAATATTTGTCCTGACCCGAGTTGGGTGGAAGCCGTATGAGCGACACGGTGTAATTTTGGAGGGTGCCATCAGCCGATACAAAGTATTGCCACGGTACGTACTACAGTGTCTACTGACTAAGGGCACTGCAAAATGGGCCCTTCATTATCTTGAAGAAGGGCATCCCAATTAAATTTGGGAGAAAACACAATAACCTGCCCTGGCCTGGTCTGCTCGCGTACCTACAATTTTTAAGTAATTAAGAGAAAAGTCAAGTTGAGGGGCGCCCTTCTTCGACATAATGAGCTAGCCTACGTAACTACATCTAGGAGTCTATCTCATCCAGTCCGCCGACTGAGGCCTCCTGCTCTTTTGTAATGGAAGACATTGTTTTTTTATACATTTTCCTTCAGCGTAACCATCTAGCCCAATCCCAATTGACCCAGTCATCAAATCCCAAGGCTCGAATTTGTTCTTTCTTCCATTTCAGGAATGGATGGGGCAAGGCACCTGGGATCCATCGGACGTCTTCAGATGGTGATGGCTCTATGATCGAGCCAAATCTAGCATTTGAGAAGTACCAAACCATCAGGTGTGGTCGAGCAGGAGTTGGTCCAGCATTTACAAGTGAACTTGGACGAAAGCTGGAACCTAGGCAGACGCCTCGTTGATCTAATTGCTCCTCCGCTTGAATCGCTTGAAACATTATCTCTTTTCGTTCCTTTTGAGTACATTCGCTTGGGCACAGTTCATTTAACCCTGGACCATCGATGTGCTACCTCAATATAATCCGCACTTCACGAAATTTGCACCTTGAGTGGATAACTGGAATCCGCATAGTATAAGACCCATGGTATTTGGGAACGATTTGTTTCTGTCTATCCTTCAGTGCATCGTATGCCATCACTGTGCGAGCGTACGCCGAATCTGCAAGGGCAGCTGGATTGGCGCCTTCAAAACAAAGAGGGTCAAATATTTCGACCACGACTTCGAATCGATGAGTCTTCCCTTCATAATCACGGATTGCTGGCAACTCGGAGGTCTTCTGTGACGAAGTAACAATGGCCAGAAAGAGATGTTGCCGATCTTTTTTCGGGGATTTGAACTCCTTGGTTAGCTTCATGGTTATGAATTTGTGTCCGACCTCACCAGGTAGAGGTGGCGATTTGATAACTGTTTCTAGAGCAGAGCCACTTGTCTTTCCAGAGTCCGTTTTACCGGTAACATCTTTGGCCAGTTCAATTTCGATATCCTTCAGCGTGGGCGGAATATGGGAGCGAAGACCCATCTCCTCAAAAGGGTAATCAGCGTACTGCGCCTGACTGACATTATCGTTCTTCGACATTTTATAATTGGCCACCTCTTGAATTCAGCGGGATGCGCTTCAATTAGTGAAATAGTGTTCTTCTATTGGCTTCTAATGCAGCTAATAAAGCCCCTAGGGTAGTACAGGTAGTGCAGAAAGTAAGCTGATGAGCTATTTAATTTGATGGGATGAGGCTGATGTGGAACTTTGTGGATAACCAGCCCGGTGCGAATAGCGAGTTCTATTAGTTTAGTCATGTTTATAATATAGAGTTAGGGCTTAAAAGCTCCAAATACAAACTTGACACAAAGGCAGCGATAGTATCGCCAGTGGCCGATTACTTTCCGCAGTTGGTCTGATATGGAGTCACATATATTAAGGACCGGACATACAGGATTGTTTGTATGAAACCCCTAGAGCTATCAAGCTGAGTACTTTCTTTTTTTTTTTGAAACATCAGTAACATGTAATGAAAAATACGTAATACAGCGATGCGGATTAATCCTTCATATGTGAGGGGAGAATGGATGCCTTCATGGCAAACGCTATGCAATTGACGACTTCAGACGAATTTTAACCGCAGACGTACAGGCTTACATGGTTTCCAAGGGTCTTTTTATGCGGAGGATGCAATGACCTTGCGAGACCAGCCCAGTTGCACAGATGTCCTTTTCTAATAGCTCTGGGAAGCTCTCTCTAGTCAGGATTTCTGTGTCATCCTTTGGCGTTGAAGTTGATTGAAGTTGCCCATTTCACCTCCTGCATTTTTCTTCACCATCCATGCTGCTCGTTATTCGACTTCTGGGTCCCCAGCATCCTCTTTGTAGCAGTGCACAGGAGCGTAAATGAATGTCTCAGATTTGTCTAAAACTACACCACAGTACGTAAGGATTGGCCACGACACGACGACGTTTCATAAGCGATCTTTTTTAATTTTATAAACAATTGTATTACCACGTTCGTAGCAAGTGGGATTTAACATAAACATGTGTGAAAAAGTTAATCGCTATCACGACTCTCGTCGCTCTCAGACCATGTAGGATCTTCGTTATGAACACTGACGACTTCACCGCTGTCGTCGCTATCACCGCTGTCATCGCTCGTGTATTATATTATATATGCGGTTTTGAACGCAGTGTTTGCGATCGTCTATTACTTTTTCTTTGTGGAAACTGCGAAGCTATCGCTTGAGGAGATTGACCAAATGTTTGCTCGTAATTTCCATGGAAAGCGCGGAGAGGTCTATGTTACACCGAATGACAGGGCCTTCACGGCAAAAATTGATTCAAAGTCTGATCATGTGAAGCGTGTCGAAGAGGAAAGCGTATAAACGTATAAACGTATTTCAGCTTATATAGCGGTGCTTTTATACTTTATTTGTCTCATGTTCAATCACTTCTAACTAGCAGCTAAGCCGAGCCCATCTAGGCTTGTCGCGTTACTACCATCAGTGCTGGATGCATGATATCTAGTTTGTGACAAAACTGACCAAGGACTTCGAAGGCACAATAGCTTGGAACTTTCCGTCTCCACCAATAGGAATGAGCTTCTGCGCTTCGAGATCATAATCATTATTGGTGACCCAAGGGGTAATATGCTCCCAATGCCCATGAGCAGGCTTGCCCAAGTCGAACGTCACAGGAGCATTTGATGTGCCGCTATTGATCACTTGAATTGCAACAATCCCGTCGGTATTTTGGAACGCGCTGACGGTCAAAGATGAGTCAGAAGAACTACTTTCAACGCGGACTGCACCAGGACGCACAAACTTGCTAAAAGATGCCATTGTCCAGAAGCGCTTGGTGGGGATGACTTCGTCGTTAATAAGATTGATCAATCCCGAGTTGCTGGTTGAGTTCTCGGCACCGATCCACCCCAAGAAAGCGCTTACATTGGCATCGACAAACGCTGTCTGGATATTATTAGCCCAAGTCATTCCTTCACCCTGACCACCATCTCCATAGAAAGTATAAGGAGTCCACAACCCTCCCGACAAATCTGCCCATTCAGTTTGCCAAGTGCGAAGTTTGGTGCTCAGGGGAAAGTTTGGCGGAGATGCATACCCGTGGCCAGTGATAACGGAGAGATAGTCTTCAGCACTCTTGCCATCCGGACCCACGGCCTGAAGGC
>NW_027481819.1:0-49101 GCF_965637985.1 Blastobotrys vanleenenianus
TCCCCCTAGCACTATTCCAACATCTGCCCCTACTACCACTCCAACTGCTCCCCCTAGCACTATTCCAACATCCGCCCCTACCACCACTCCTACTGCTCCCCCTAGCACTATTCCAACATCTGCCCCTACCACCACTCCAACTGCTCCCCCTAGCACTGTTCCAACAGTCCCTACCACCACTCCAGCATCTGCCCCTACCACCACTCCAGAATCTGCCCCTACCACCACTCCAGCATCTGCCCCTACTACTACCCCAACATCTCCTCCTACCTGCAAGAAGCAGAGGGGCCAGGTGAAGCGCGCTATTTACAATGTAATCTGAATTATATTTATTTTTTCTTCTTCTCGTTCGATTTTTATTTCGGTCTCAATCGCCCATTATATCTCTCCCGTTTTGAAGACTACATTTGAAGGTTATACCGCCAAACTACGTAACACTATCATAGCACTTGTAATAGCCGGTATTCACTACACTAAGAGGCCCATCGTTCCTGCATCATCCCGCCGGAGACGCCTAGTCAAACTGAGCTTCAATAATGGTGACAATACAGCGCGGAAGACGAATGATAGGATATCGAGCCACCTTCTGACGACATTACATTCTCACTGCACCAATCACCGATATACTCCATACATGCGTAGTCTAATATGTACACTAAGGCTTGCGCCCATTCTTTACTCTTCCTTTCGACAAGTAATACAGGACGGTGCAGAAATACAGTACAAATTGAGTTCTCGAAAAAAAAAAACGGCAAAAAGAAAACAAATTGGGTGCTGTGCGGCGCTTAACGGTATGTCTTTGCATTGATCGTTCAGGCCCATGCGGCGATCCCGAAGATATATTTCTCACATGTACGGCAATTGCCATCGATAAATATATAGGGGTTCAGAACTGAACACCTCTTTAACCGAGAATAGAACTTTTACTCTTTTTGGCATTCCAAATGTAGGGCATACAGTACATCAGCTCCAACAAAAAAAAAAAAAAAATAAATTAAGGGGTGCAGAATTGTTCGATCGAGAGTCTAGCCTTCATCTGTAACGGCTGCAGTCCCGTCAAATGTGTATGCATAAGCCTTCAGTGGTCGATTGATCTTTATTTACTAACACCGTAATGCTATCCCGAAGAATACCATGATTGCCTCGTATTACAATTGGCCGAACATAGCAAATGATGCACTCAGAACCTAGTTTGAAATATGTCACTACTAAACATACCAAAGAAAAAAGGACCTCGCCTGCAAATTGGATAATGGTTCTCTGCGTACACTGCATGTCGGCTGCATGCTGAATGAATCTACAAGTAGAGTACACTGTATACTACTGCAATAGACGGGGATAAAAAAGGAATCGGCACAATTGACTTGCATCCTTTGGGCGACGGCGCCAAAAGCATGGCCAATCCCTCACTCTACGTGCTGTTCAGCCATGATAGTATAAATGAGTAGCAATTCTCTTCGGACCCGCATCAGAAGAAACGAAATAGAAAAGGACCTATAAAAAACACATGGTTTCCAAGCTCTCTACCATTTGCTTCGCTCTCGCTGTTGCCAGCGCTCTCGGCCAGCAGCAGTGCACGCTTTCTGACAGCGGCCAGGCCGTTCATGATGCCATGAACACTTAATTACCAACACCGGTTCTCTTCAGCAGGCGATCAGAAATTATGAGGCGGGACCTGCGGGCGACGACTTTACCGCCCTAGCTGTTTTTACTCAGCAGTATTATGTGATGAACTCCCTGATTTCGGTCAACCAGGCTTTTCCTTCCTCCGAAACTGGATTGACTGACTGCGACTTCACGACTCTCACTGGCCTGATCGGTGACTTTGCTCCAACCTTCATCGACATCCTTCAAAGTTTCTACAACGATTACTCAGCCTTCCAAATCCCTGAGGTATCGAGCAGGCGGTTCAGGCTATCGCCTACGAAGTTGTACAACTGATCGGTGCCGTATACGATTCGCTGCCTGGGGGATGTGAATACGCTGCTCAGGCCGTAAATGCGGTGAATGGTATCACTGCCGCTGTGTCTCCCGCATATCAGATCTACGGCGGGATTGCCCCCCTCGATTATCCAACTGAGCCAGCGCTCTGCTCTACTTCCACCACTGGAGGTTCTACTCCAACGTCGCCACCAACCTGCAAGAAGCAAGTTGGCCAGGCGAACTTAGCTAACTAAACCTGGGGTTGTTCTAATTCACGTCTTCGTTATGTACCTATTTCGATCTCAACCAGGTCTCCTGTTTTGACTCATTGAAGACTATACCTTCAAACTATGGAGAGCACCATAGCGCTTGTAATAACCGGAATTCGTCGCACTACACTAAGAGTCTTGGCTCCTGCATCACGCTTCAGGAGTCGATGACAAAGACTAGCTGATTTTCAGCTCCACACTGGTAATAATTGGGAACGGCTGTCCCTTTTGCCTAAGTAAGATACGCCCTTGAACTCTTCTTGATGGCTTGAAAGATCATTTCTAGCTTTAGGTCCACAGATTCATTCACCAATCGATCAAAACCGAGGGGAGGAGGGGCTTGATAAGGTCCAAGCCACTTCCGGCGGAGATCCCATTCTTACTGCACCATGATTTACATACTCCATGTATGCATTCTAGTCCAATATGTGGTCGTAAATTTATGCCTCCACTCTCCACTCGTTCCTTCGAAATGTAATATGGCGGGTGATAGCAGAAAGCGTTGTATTATATTATCGTACCTGTACGGTAGTACAAGGTATACATGTACCTTGGTAATTGAGCTTCGAAACGGCAAAAAGAAAAGAGGTACGGTACGGTAAAAACAGATCAACGTGCGGAATCTGTCAGCAAACGGCCCATGCGACGATCCCGAAGATTGTCTTACACGAAAAGCGGTAGCCATCGATACCCCAACCCATATAACTAGATTGCTAAGATCAGTCTCTTCAGATTAATCGACTGTCAATAACTTTTTAACTGAAATTATAGATCAGAGATATTTAAGTACTTTTCACCTTTCTAGAGCAGTTACTAATACCGGCATGCCAAACGTAGCGTATGCAGTGAATTTGAGCTGAAAAAAATAGGGGTAGAGAATTGCCCAATCGAGAATCTAGCCTTATCTGCATCCGCAAGCCAACAACGGCGCCTGCCAATGCGCTGATGTGTATGTACGAAGGGGCGATATGTGGCCTACAGAGTAAATCCCTCTCTTTAGCATGTTTTATACAGTAGCACTGGTAATGCTCTTCCGCGAATACGCTGAGTGTTTTACAATTGGTAGCGCCTACATATATCAGATGCTGCACTCAGAACCTTATTCAAAAATGCGACACAACTAAATTTACCAAAGAATAAATAACTGCAAAAGAAAGTCAGCTCGTTTGCAAAAGCTGCATATAGACTCATCTACGCCCCACATGAATCTAAGTACGATGCTGTAGTACATGGCAGATCTTAAAAAAAGGTATAATTGCGTGGCATATTGTGGACTATAATATATACAATTTGCAGAGCATGCTGTGGGTGGACAACACACGAGGCACGGTCAGCCCCTCATTGTCCGTGCCCCTCTGGAAGTCGGAAGGGCTGACAGTATATATATATTATGAGTCGCAATTTTCTTCGGACCTGCTTGTGATCAAATACGAGGTTCTACACACAATGGTCTCCAAGCTATCTATTGTTTCCCTCGTTCTTACTATTGCCAGCGCTCTCGGTCAGCAGCAGTGCACGCTTTCTGACAGCGGCCAGGCCGTTGCTGATGCCATAAACACCTTCGTTACCGCAAACAGTGCTCTTCAGCAGGCGATCACTGCTTTTGAGTCGCAAAACACCTTCGCGAACGTCGTGACTCTTAGTAATGACCTGCCGACTGTCGCCGCTGACTTGGCTGCGATCGCTCAAGCTCTTACTTCCCCGGAGAGCGAATTGACTGACTGTGACTTAACGACCCTGATCGGCCTGCTCAGTGACGCTGCTCCAACATTCGTTACCGTTCTTCAGAGCCTGAGTAATGATTACCATACTTTCGTTTCCTTCAATATCCTACCCCTCATGGCGAACGGGGTTCAGGCTGTGGCGGACAACTCTGTGCAATTGATCAGCACCCTATACAGCTCACTGCCTGGATGCGAATATGCTGCCCAGGCCGTAGATGCGATGAATGGCATCACTGCCGTTGTGGCTTCTGTCCAGCAGAGTTACGGCCTGTCTTCCAGCGCCTCTCCAACCGCGCCAGCGCTCTGCTCTATCTCCACCACTGGAGGCTCTACTCCAACGTCGCCACCAACCTGCAAGAAGCAAGTTGGCCAGGAGAACCGGGCTAACTAGACCTGGGTTATTCTTATTCACCTCTTCGTTATGTACCTATTTCGATCTCAATCGTCCAATTATATCTCTCCTGTTTTAAAGATTATATTGAAGGTTATACCGTCAAACTAGAGAGCTTATCATAGTACTTGTGAGAACCCACATTCGCCTCACTATACGAGGAATCATTCTCCCGGAATCAACGCCAATTTCAAACTGGAAGTGATGTACATTCTTGAACTCTTCTCGGAAGCTCGAAAGGTCACGTCTAGCTATTGTTATAATTTCCACAGATTCATTCACCCCGAATGATTGAACTTCAGCGGTAGTGGTTTGACAAGATTCGAGCCACCTTCCGGCGATATTCCATTCTCACTGCACCAATGACCGATATGCTCCATGCATGCATAGTTTAATATGTATATATGTACAGCATTAACTTGATTTTCGTCACGGCAAGGGGAAAAGTACGATGCGAAGGACAAGTCAAACAAGATCTATTTGCATCGTCTGTTCGGGTCCATGCGATGAAATGGTTTCATACGCCTGGCGATAGCATAATTGTTTAATCGAGAGTCTAACCTTCTCTGCACCTGTAAAGTAATGGCTGTTCAGTGCATTGACTTATATGCATGGAGCATCGATATGCCGAGCAGTATTTGCTAACATTAATCCATAAGTTATTCTCATTACGTACTTTCCTCTTACTAGTCATTACCCTCGTCCCATTCGTCGCTAATCTGTTCTCACTGTACCTCTTATACAGCCTCTTTGCCGCATTCTCTAGAAGCAACCTCTAATTAGTCGAACACACTCTCTCACTAACCTCACATTATAAGAGTTTGATAAGGTAATACTGCCATTTTTAATCAATAAGCAATCGGGTAGGGAAATGAAAAAAAAAATACAAGCACCTTAATCTGTATCAACGTTAAAGAAGTATCTACCCAGTATCATGTAAAAAAAGAGCAATTAATTGTTTACCATACCATTTCTGGTAGTAATGTAGTGCAATCGATTGGTTACAATTTATTACTGGTAGTAGTGAATGCCGTTAGTAATTGTAAGCCAGTAAAAGACTGCGCAGCCTTTTTATGTATGCAGCCCCCTAGAACTCCCCAGCTTCTTGCAACGGGGGTCTGGGGGCAGGGCCCCCACCTACGGGAGCTCGAGGGCTGGCCCTCGAATACTCAAGTAGTAACCGATAGTATAAATATGCAATGTGTAATTACAGCTTGGCCTTTGGCTCTGGGCCGAGGAACTTGGCGGCAATGTTCCTTCGCTGAATCTTGCCGGTGGCTGTCTTTGGCATGACATCAGTGAAGAAGATCCTCTGGGGGATCTTGAACTTGGAGATCTTCGAGGCAAGGAAGTCCTGGATGTCCTTCTCAGTCGTAGACTCCTTGCCTGGCTTGAGCACAATCGCCGCATTGACCTGCTGGCCGTACATCTCGTCAGGAGCGGCGAATGCAACGGCCTCGGCCACAGATGGATGGGAAAGCATAACTCCGTCGAGCTCAATTGGCGAGATCTTCTCGCCACCCCTATTAATAAGCTCCTTGATTCGGCCAGTGATGATCACAAATCCGTCCTCGTCAAGCTTACCCTGGTCGCCGGTTCTGAAGAACCCTCGCGAAGTGAACGACTCCTGGTTGGCCTTGGGGTTGTTGATGTACCCCGGCGTCACGTTCTTCCCCTTGATGGAAATCTCGCCCTCCTGGCCCTGGGGCACGTCATTTCCATCTGCGTCAAGAATGGCGACTTCGACACCCTGGCCGACACCAACGGTACCAGGCTTTCTCTTGCCTGGTGGCAGGTTGTTCGAAGTCATCTGGTGGCACGCTTCAGTCATGGCGTAGGCCTCGAGCACCGGCGCATTGAACGTCTTCTCGAGGGAATGGAACACGGAAGGCGCCAGAGCCGAAGAGCAAGACCGGATGAACCTGATCTGGGGCATTTTCGGGGGTAGAGGCGACTTGAGTAGGATCTGGTGGATCGTTGGAACGGCAGTGTACCAATTGCATCCGTACCTGATGAAGTCTGGCCAGAACGCATGCGCAGAGAACCGCGGAGGAACCACGACAGCACCACCAGCACCCAATGCAGCCAGGAATCCGCACAGAAGGCCGTGCACGTGGAACAATGGCATTACAAGGTATGAAGTGTCTGCCGGAGAGAGCTTATAAGTGTTGATGATGTTGCGTACAGTAGTCGCCATGTTGAGATGGGTCAATGGCACAGCCTTAGGCCGGCCTGTCGTACCGCTCGTGTGGAGAACGAACGCAGTCTGGTCGGGTTTTGGTGGTGGAGGAACCGTCGAAGTGCCCCGAGCAGTGTTAACCTGCTTACCGGGCTCTACGAGCCTGAAAGTCGCCTCGAGGCCGCTCCAGCCGACTTCGACAATGCCGGCCCCCTGGTTCCGAGCCGCTTGAACAGCCGCATGGTTCTTAGCCACAGCACCTTCAGGAACAAACACGACGGCTGACTTGATGTCCTCGATATAGAACTCAAACTCCGAGACCTTGTAGGCCGGATTGAGCGGAGCAGCAATGTAAGATGAGAAGGCAATGGCAACGAAGGCCACAGCGAACTCGAGGCCGTTCACCAGCGCCAGAGACACTGCGGCGTTCTTGGGGAGCCCCAGCCCGGAGAGGTTCCTCTGGAACGATTGGACGGCTCGAAGGTATTCGCCGAACGAAAGCTGAACGCCCGTATCCGGAGCCGAAACCGCCTTTTTGGGAGACGCCTGGTGCGCTACTAATTGTTCGTAAAAAGTCGACATAATTTGCTTGGTTTCTGGGGTTTCTTCGACCGTTCAATAACGTCCTTTTAATATCAAACTCGTCCTTTGAACGTGGTGGTACCTGCGTGGGGGAAGCTTGCTTTGAGCCTCTCAAATGCTCGGATAACCCTTCCGATAGGACTCCGTCACCGCGACTTGTCGCCAACCCCGTGCGGCTCGTAACCCAAACCGTTGCATTATCGTAAATCACTTGGCATATTTCGTATTTCCAAGTGGCTCAAAGGTCCTCGACCCGGGGCACGACCCGGGGTTCGGGCCGAGGAACGGAGCCTTTTCTGTGTCGTTTCTTCCTGGGGGCCAGCCCCCAGACCCCCGTGGCTCCGCTTCGCGGAGTTCTCCCGGGCGTAAACGAGCTTGTAGAGTCATATGCTATTACATAAGGCTAGCCGTGTAGCCGTGTCTAATAATGGCGGGTGTCAAAGGCCCGTTTACTAGCAAATATATAACATCGTGTATACTACTGACGCATGCACATCGACTGTGACTAGTCATTGACGAGTCTCTGAAGAAGAAAAGGTCAATCTAATGGATTGTCCACTTGGTGAAATCGAGGTGATTAAAAGTCCCCGTGGCTCCGGTTCATAGAAGAAGCTATAATCATGGACGGCTATAACAATACAACACACAAACATTTCTCAGGGAATCTATAGGTCATGAAATGGTGATCGTTGTAGTACTTTTTAATATCTTCCAGCTTTTCTTTAAAATGGCCATTTTGGGTAAATAAATAGCAAATGAATTATTCTTGTTCAGTCCAAGCGGTATCAGAATTAAGCGAGAAAGGCATTAACGCCTTATTTGGAACTTGTTGGAACTAAGTAAGAGAATTCGGTTAACCTGAGAATCCATCTGCAATTAGTAATGACAACACCTTTGTGGCACTTATCTCTGTCGGGCCTTCGAACATATATTACCGGTACATGTAGGCTCCTACAAACAATTCTTAGTTAAATCAAAAGTTAAATGATATCCTTTGCTAACTATGCTGTATAACATAGTTAGATATATATGTATTTTTGTGCCTGGAACATTACACTTGAATCGGTAATCCTACTTCCACGGTATTTACTACCGCTAGCACACTAGCTCCACGAGATATCGCTTGAAACTGCTTAATGTCAATCAATCAACATCATAAATGAAAGCTCTTTAAATGTGGCATTTTCAGGATGTCCCTCAAGAACAATTATGGAAGAGTGATTGCTGAAAGGGAGCTTGATAAGACTGGAGTATCCTTGCGCAAAGTTTCACCACCAGCGCATTTATCCGTCAAAGAAGAAAGAGGCTTTAAAACTTCCATCTGGCTGTTTCTATATGCTACAGTAGTATTTTTATAAGTCCTGAAGCTCTACCTATTGTTTTACTCGAATGGAAAGACATTGCTTGAGAGATACGAATTGTGTCGATTTGTGGATTGATAGTGGGCTCCATGGTTATATAAGAAGCATCACCATAACGTGGAAGACATACCAGGTTTATATTGGGGGTTGACAAGTTAAAGTAATTAGGGGTTCAGCAAACACAAGTAATGACGCTTAGGAGTTGATCAGTCAAATCAGAGAGTATTAAAAAGTCATGAAACAATGCCGGTTGGTGATTTTTAGTGAAGAGAGTATAGTGAATAAAACCGGTAAGGTTAATAGATCTTGACTTCTGATAATACAGTACCACACAGTATATGAAAAAATGATTTAAACTGCGGAGTAGTATTGGCAGGGGCCAAAAAGGATTGCCCGTAGGTAACCACTGGGTCACCTAATTACAGGGGTAAATTTAAGCAAAGCGGTGTTTCATGGTCAATTAATTGCGTCTTAACTCCAGGGTTCCCTCTCCCTAAGAACAATTCACAGTACAATACCAGTACCTTGTACCGGTAGTAGTACCGTAATATTTAACTAAGTTACTGCGGGCAGTTAGAGCGCTCAAATCCCGTGCAAATCAATATCTGGAGAATCATCATTTTGTGTAGCGAGCAATAGTGATTCTATGTTTATCATCCCGTTCCCAGGAGGTCTGTTTAAATCAATTTATCAGACATACTTGAACGGGCGGGTCTTGTACCCACACGCGAAACTTAATTTACTGGGAAATATATACTCGATACTCTCAATTGTATCACTTTTTTTAAATGTAGTTAACACCATAGTATTGGCTATTTGGCATCTACTCGCAGGTACCAACGAAATAACAGCAATGCATCAGCCGTTGCGGTACCCCTTATAGTACGATCTCGTACATGAAGTGCTAGATTTCACATGACTCAAAAGCGATGAGATCCCATCTCAACATAGATACCGCTTTCTCATCTCAAAAAACACCCCTCCATTAACTGTGGTATTCATTCGCGTATTGACTGTGCCTATGTACGTAAGTAGGTGACTGTAAACCTATCAAGGAGGCGGTGACGAAAATCTTACACGCGGCCCCCCCTGAAACCGTGCCTGTAAAAAGACACACCAAAACACACTTTGTCTTAAAAAAGGCTCTATTGGGCTAGCTTGAAGTCAAGCACAACCGACGACCGTATAACACTTCAGGAGAGATGACAGGACGCAGCTTTTCATCATGCTTCTGGTCGCCGGACTACCTCAGCGGTGTAGGCGTCATTTTCGACAAGCTTCAGCAAGGATGTGCTGAGAATGTAGAGACCCTGAGCATGGTCAGCGACCGGATAGTGCTGGAGACTTCTTTCGCGACGGGGCTTCAGGCGTTTCCGCAGAAGCACGCTCCATCTCTGGCTGGGTTTGATCGTGATGAGGGCGCCACATTGCGCCAGGCCTATGTATCGTACATGGAAGAGATTAAGAGCCAGGGCCTGATCCACGCAGAGATTGCGGCTAAGCTGGAGAAGGGTGTGCGAGGGCCCTTCCAAAAGTGGTCTGCGAGCCATAAATCACGCGTATCGACCGCTCAGTCGACCCTCACGGGTAAGATCAAGGCGTACAACAAGCGGCTGGCCCAGGTGCAGAAAGCACAGCAGCAGTACTTCTCTAAATGTCGCCAGTTGGAGGACACAGACGGTACGATTGAGGCTGGCGGACCCCAGCGCCTTTCTCTGACCGAAAAGCTTCACAAAAGGGCCTCTTCTCTGTTTAGCGATGGAGCTTTGTCCATTCCATCTTCCTCAATTTCTGAAGAGACTCTTCCAGAGACCGAAGAAACTGTTCAAACTGATGTGGATGATGGTAGCGTTGAGCTTGCGGGTACCACTTACTCTCCAGAGCAGCTGGCGAGGCTGCTGGACGATATGCTACGGGATATTCCGCGGGCAGACTTCAAAGTAGCCATTCTCGGGACGTACGAAAACGTGTCAACTGGCGACGAGATAGTCCTGTGGGCGCGGAAACGGCTTAATTGCAAGAATGTCGGCAGGGCTGAGAAGTTTGGCCAGAGCCTCGTAGACAATGGCCTGCTGAAAGCCGTAGGGAGAGTAGGCCAGAAGTTTGTAAACTCCTCCTCTTCAGGGTACCAGTGGACCAAGAAGGCCATTGACTACGACCCGAATGCGCTCTTCCCGGAAAGCAACAACACCCTGCCCCAAGTGTCTATCACTTCTCCGCCCGCATCGGCCATTTCAGAGTACTTTACTGGCTTGCTCCAGCCCACTTCCAACGCTCCAACCACCAACAAAGAAATATCAAAGATCCACCAGGAGATTGCCGAAGCTGATGAGCGGTACCAGGCGGAGGTTATAGAGCTCGATCTCGAGCGGTGCGAACTCGAGCGCACAATAGCCGAGACCCTGCGGTTTATGGAGCAGTGCGAATTGGACCGGCTGAAAGCGCTCAAAACGGTTCTGTCTGACTTTGTAGCGTCGATATCTACGCCAATGGCGAAAGCTCCGGGTGTCATGAAGCGTATGCATGCCCAAAAAGAGTCTGTCAAGCCGGAAAGTGATTTGTCGTACATGATTGAGAGCTACAAGACGTCGACATTTGCGCCACGAGTCGTTATTTATGAGTCGTTCCACAGCGCTGCCAAATGCCAGACCTTCGGCGTCGACTTGCATAGCGTGCCCTTTGTCGTTCCAACTTTCCTCAATTACTTTGAAGAGCAGACAGAAGCGCCATTGACTATCCAGCTATGGATTGAGCAGGCTCCACTTGCCTCAATTCACCAGCTGCGCAACCAGATTAACAGTGGTATAGAATTTGACCCGTGGACGATACTCCCGTCGTTCCCGCTCCATGTGGTTGTTTCGACCTTTAAAGAGTTCTTGCTCGAGCTTCAAGACTCCATCATATCTTTTACCATGTATGACGTGTTTAAGAAGCTCTACCGCGTGTATGGCACCTCTGAGGATAAACAGCAAGACCGGCTGGAACGGATTGCTGCAGCTCTGAGCCATACCGCCAGGTCCACTGTGACAGTCCTCGAATCTCTAATCAACCACCTTGCTCTTCTTATAGAATCGCCACCCCATGAGGAGCACAATGGAGAAGAACAAAGTGAAGAAGATGTGGCTACTTCGAAGAGAAAGCTTCTGGTTCAGGTGAGCGTCAGCCTTGCTCCGTACTTTATGCGGCCCAAGCAGATTACCGGAGCTACCATGGTTGATAAGCATCCAGCATGGCTTATGGAGGACCTTATAACCCACCGCGAGCACATATTCACTACCACATATGCCCGTATTTCAGCAGCCATGAGCCAATCGCAGGAACGGAATCTAGCCATGTCGGAAGCTAATCGACGAGCAAACATGGAAGCGCGTAACCGAGAAATTCTAGAGCGATCACGCGCTGCGAGAGATCGAGCCGGGGCGGACTCGCCAAATTCTTCAGAGGGCCGCACCGCAGGCGGTACGCATAGCCATACCAATTCAGTCAAGTCCAGCTCGGGACTTTTGCCCTTGGCGCTGTCGCCATCTCGGTTCGACGAGGGTAACACTAGTGTTGAAAGCTTCGTTTCGGATACCACGCCGAGCAGGCAGACCCATCTACGGCATCAGAAGTCCATGTCGACTCCGATTAAGAGTCCATTGCTTACTCCAGCCTCTGGGACCCGATCTCCAGACAGCGGTGAAAATGGTGTTGTTCTCAATGGTGAAGCTAGGCGTTCTCGATCTCGTGGGCGCTCGTTCAACAGTAACTTGCTGTTTGGTGGTATTTCTAGAGGAAACACGCCGAAACCCAAGTCTCCACCGGCCACGCCGGGTACGGTTCTCGATGCTACTTTAGCCAAACTTGAGGGCACACCGGTTGAGCCAACGGTACAGACTGAGCCAGCGGTCCAGGAGTCAACTGTACAAGTTGAGCAAACTAGACAGGTTGACCAGGCAGAACAGATGAGCGACTCGGAATCTGTGACCACTCAACAGTTTCCTGAAACCAAGGTTGACACTGAAGAGGCTGAACTCTCGGTACCCATTGAGCATGTGCCGGAATCGGTTGAACATTCGGCCTCCGTTGAAGGTAAAGGGCTCGGAATCCATTGACCCCGTGGAGCATTTAGCCGCTGAACGCGATTGATGATGAAGATACGAAATTAGTATAGACGATACGAATATGATGAATTCTGGCGAATCTTATTGATACGAATATGATGAACTGTACGAATGTACTATGATGAATTCTAGAGGATATTGATACGAATATGGTGAACACTACGGACACTATTAAGACGATTAAGACGAATTCTACGGATATTATTGATACAAAGAACATCAATGGTACGAATAAGATAAATTCTAGGTTAAAACGGTTATTTACAGGTTACTAGCTATTTACAAGCCCACAATCTCCTCAAAGAGCTTCTGGCAAGGAACCTTAGCCTGGAGTCGGGCACAGAGCAAGAACGCACCACTCAGCTTTCGATGCAAACCATACGTCTCCTCTGGAGGCGGAGCCAGACGCTCCCGCAACATTAGGCCAATGTTCTCTCGCACTCTATCGGTAATGGTCTGGTTGGAGAAGTCAAAGTCCTGGTGGTTGTTGGTGTAGTTAAACGGCTCTCCCAGAACCAGAATAGAGTCGATATGAGCATTAAGCATGGCATCAGACTCGAGACCAGTCAGGTACCCAAGCTTGAGCGAATACTCCCGGCACGCCTCTCGGTCCTCTCGTACGGCAGCCCTCAAAACGCCAACGTAGTTAGTGATGAAGTCGTCATCGTAGCCTCGTGTGGCACCAAAGTCAAGCAGCTCGATCTTCTTCGTCTGGTCGTTGTACAGGAAGTTAGCCCAGTTCGGATCTGTCTGCATGTACTTGAACTTGGCGATCTCGAGCAGACACAGTCGCATGATATTCGTTGCGATGAAGTTCTTGGTCTCCTGGTCCCAATTGCCCTTGGTAATTTCCGTACCGTTCATGAGCTCCATCGTCAGCACCCGCTCCGTCGACAGGTCGTGGTACACCTTAGGGATCTGGAAAGCTGGGTCGTCGCCCAACAGCCGACCAAACGTCTCCATGGCCTGACCCTCTCGCAGGTAGTCGCACTCCCACTTTAACTCAGTCCGCGCATTGGCAATGGTCTTATCGAGGAACAGGCCCTCTGGAAGGAACCGCGATGCAGTCAGGAGCAGCAGAAGGTTATTCAGGTCAGAGTCAATGCTGTTAGCGACACCCGGGTACTGGATCTTGACAGCAACTGGTTCGTAATTCTTCAACAAAACAGCCTTGTGCACCTGGCCAATCGAAGCGGCTGCAATCGGGTAGTCTTCGAAGGTAGAAAAGATTTCAGTCCGCCAGTTCTTACCAAACTCCTTGGTCATAACCCGTTCCAATTGGCCTCGAGGCATGTAGTTTGCCGTGTTCTGCACTCTCGACATAACCTGGTGGATTTCAGGGGGTAGGACTTTTTCGTCCTGGAAAGAGAGAAGCTGGCCAATCTTCAATGCCGCACCCCTCATTTGTGAAAGCTTCTTCACCATTCGTTCGAGATTGGCCTGGTTGAGGAAGACGGAACGGGTATCTTTACCGTCTCCACCAAATCGCTTGATGGTCTCCCCTAAAGCGCCCATGCCAATTCCAGTGGCCAGGCTGCCATAGTGGAAGATACGTCCCAGCCGGCTAGAGGGAACAGGACTTGATTCCATGGTGTATTCTCGTTTGGTAGCTCCACCAACTTCATTCTCATCATCATTGTGACGTCTCCGTGAATCAGTTGAGTAGGCTCGAGTACCAGTTGCACGCTTAGCCTGTGATGGCTTAGCCCTGCTGGTGTGTCGGCTCTTGATGGTCGAAGTTGGCCTTAGGAGTGACGAAGTTTGCACAAATCTCTTGGCACATCCCTTCTGGAGCTCGAGATTCGTTCTGGCGACATTTCCTGCCGCAGATACCACGCATATCGCGTCGTATACGAGACTCCTTGCCATTTTATCTACTGCGGTCGTCGTCGTTACCCGGGTCCTCACGGGTGAAATTTGGCATAAATCGCGAACTTAATCACGTGATGGAAATCACGTTTAAATCACGGGGATTTTTTGAGCCGCACAGCAATTAAGCCGCGGTCAAGTTAAGCTGATCAAGAAATCTGGATCTGGAAAAATATTTTTGAAATTTCAGTTTGATAACGATTAACACTCGTAATATTTGATAGAACGACGGGAAAAAAAATGTCGGATAGCGAGCGATCGAGTAAACGACAGAAGATGACTGAAGAGGAAATAGAAGCGGCGGCTTATACCGGGTCATTGCTGGAGGAGGCCAAGCGACACACGACCGATGCGGCCTACGCTAAAAAGGCTGAAGACGGCCCCAAGAACCCGTTCAACGGCAAAGAGCTCTCCAAAAAGTACTTCGATATCCTCGAAGTGAGGCGTAACCTGCCCGTGCATGCTCAGCGAAATGAATTCCTTGAATTGTTCCAGAAACACCAGATCATTGTGTTTGTTGGTGAGACTGGTTCCGGTAAGACCACGCAGATTCCCCAGTTTGTATGCTTCGACGACATGCCCAATATACTTGGGAAGCAGGTGGCGTGTACACAGCCTCGACGAGTGGCTGCCATGTCTGTTGCCCAGCGAGTAGCGGACGAAATGGATGTCAAGCTGGGTGAGGAAGTTGGTTACTCGATCCGATTCGAGGACTGCACCTCCGATAAAACCTTCCTTAAGTACATGACCGATGGTATGTTGCTGAGAGAAGCCATGCACGACCCAGAACTGTCTCGATATAGCTGTATTATGCTTGATGAGGCCCACGAAAGAACCCTGGCCACCGATATCCTCATGGGTCTGCTTAAGCAGGTGGCTGAGCGAAGACCAGACCTCAAAATAATCATCATGTCTGCCACCTTGGATGCTCAGAAGTTCCAGAACTACTTCAACAATGCTCCATTATTGGCTGTTCCAGGTAGAACCCACCCAGTCGAGATTTACTACACGCCAGAGTACCAAAAGGACTATCTCGAGGCGGCTATTAGAACTGTGCTTCAGATCCACGCTACTGAGCCGGCTGGAGACATTCTTCTGTTTTTGACTGGTGAAGAGGAAATTGAGGATGCATGCAGGAAGATTTCTCTTGAAGGGGATGAACTGATACGAGAAGTTAACGCTGGCCCGCTTGCCGTCTACCCGCTGTACGGTTCACTGCCTCCATACCAGCAGCAGAAGATTTTCGAGCCTGCGCCACCCCCAAGAATGCCCAATGGCCCGCCAGGGCGAAAGATCGTCGTGGGTACTAACATCGCCGAGACCTCGCTGACCATTGACGGTATTGTGTACGTCGTAGACCCTGGCTTCTCAAAGCAGAAGGTTTACAACCCACGAATTCGAGTAGAGTCTCTGCTGGTTGCACCCATCTCCAAGGCTTCTGCGCAGCAGCGAGCTGGTCGAGCTGGTCGAACCAAGCCCGGTAAGTGTTTCCGGCTCTACACCGAGGAGGCATACAAGGAGGAGCTTAACGAGCAGAGTTACCCTGAAATTCTGCGAAGTAACCTTGCCAATACTGTTCTGGAGCTGAAGAAGCTGGGGATTGACGATTTGGTTCACTTTGACTTCATGGACCCGCCAGCCCCGGAGACGATGATGCGAGCGCTTGAAGAGCTCAACTATCTCGGATGCCTTGATGATGACGGCGAACTGACGCCATTGGGCCGTCTTGCCTCGGAGTTCCCCCTCGATCCTATGCTGGCAGTCATGCTCATCCACTCCCCCGAGTTCCAGTGCTCGAACGAGGTGCTTTCCATCGCCGCTCTACTTTCGGTGCCAAACGTCTTTATCCGACCGAACAATGCGCGTAAGGCAGCCGACGAGATGAAGAATCTGTTCACCCACCCGGATGGCGACCATCTGACTCTGCTAAATGTCTTCCACGCATTCAAGTCGGACGAAGCGCGAGAGAACCCATCCAAGTGGTGCTACGACCACTTCCTGTCGCTGAGATCGCTTCAGAGTGCTGACAACGTGCGAAAGCAGCTCAAGCGTATCATGGAGCGGAACGATATTGAATTGGTCAGCACTCCGTTCGAGGACAAAAACTACTACGACAATATCCGCAAGGCTCTAGTCAGCGGATTCTTCATGCAGGCGGCCAAAAAGATGAGCCAGGGCAAAGGATACATTACAGTTAAGGACAATCAGGAGGTTCTCGTCCACCCATCCAGCGGCATTGGCCAGGAGAGCGACTTTGTCATCTACAACGAGTTTGTGCTCACTACTAAAAACTACATCCGGACGGTGACTGCTGTCAAGCCCGAATGGCTCATTGAGCTCGCCCCGAGCTACTACAACCTTGCATCTTTCCAAAAAGGCTCCCACGACGTTAGAATGGGTCTCGAACGGGCCATGAAGAAGCTGGAGCGAAAGAAGAAGAAATAATCTTCGTTACTACTATTAATGCTACTACTACCATAGATATTCTTCGAGGGCCATCCCTCAAACTTCGCCCTTCCCTCCAGGGGATCTTGTCTTCTTCCTGGGGCTCCGCCCCAGACCCCGTAGTTGGGGGGAAACCCCCCAAACCCCCAATACTCTCCTCGAGCTGATACCTAACTAATTCGCGGACCAACGCTAGAGGTACTCAACCAGGTAGTTCATAATATTTCCATTCTGGAACAATATCTCCGCGAAGCGGAGCCCCAGGGGGGTCTGGGGGGACTGGTCCCCCCAGTTTGCATGATTGTACCTCAGATGGCTTCCCCCACCACCTTCGTGGAAGGTTGGTTGATCTCCGCGAAGCGGAGCCCTAGGGGGTCTGGGGGACTGGTCCCCCAGTTTTCATTATTCCATAGATGGTCTTCGAGCGGCCGAAGCTTCGCTTCTCGGAGGATCCAGCGGGGATCTGGGCGTGGGGCAACAGCGGAGTGCTCATCTCCAGGGGTAGAGAAGGGGGGTTAGCCGCATGATGTGCGGCGTCGGATGGCAATAAGCCGACCGGTAAGGGCATGCAGAAGGAGGGGTATGGCTGCAGAACCAATATGATTGGGTGGGGCTGCAAATTAACGTATCTCTCGAGGGAGATGATGCCCACCGGTAAGCTGTACCGGTATGTGATGGCATCCTAAATACGTAACCGTACCGCGATATGTAGGGGTAGGCTTGTCGAAAGACCTCTGCTTTTGTGAAGAGGTATGTTCGGACTCAGATCGTCCGCCGGAGATAATTGTAATAAATATTCATTCAATTACATGTCATTATACTATGGAGAGGAGGTACATACAGTGGAGAGAGCCTGGAGGAGGGCGTGCCGGTTAATCACGACACTTTTTCGTGGACCCACCAAAACCATACCCGAACGGCAATGCGCGACACACCACACAATAAAATGGCTCTGAAAAGGTCTACTCCTTTCGGAATGACTACAATTACATGTAATCCTCTACGATTTTCATTCAAATTGGATCCTTTCTATTATACAGTCTATAGATACAGCATAGCGAATACGAGGCCGAGGGATGTGGACGGAACCGGTCGGAGATGCGCGCGCCCTAGGGGACCCTGCCTGTCGCGGGCCAGTGGCTCCCGCTGGCGGCCTCTGGGTGCCCTTTTCTAAGACTCGCCCCCACCCTTTGGGGCAATTTCTAAGCGTTTGTTGCAAGTTTCAACCGGGACACATAAATAAAGCGCATTTTCTCCCCTTTCTTCTCCCTTCTTCTTTTTCCCTTGCATTAAACACGAACGAGTAAAATAAAAAATGTCTGATCCAAAGGGTGGTAAGTAAAATTGATGTGTACCATTGACGAAGGGATCTCACTGGATTACCTTATTTCTTTATTCCTCTTCATTGGCTTCATTGTAGTGTTTTACACACGTAGCACTCCATCGTCCCCAACCATCAATTGTGGAGATGGGTTGACCTTTATAATAGGGGCAATTGATGAATTGTTCTTTATTATCGGGGTCGTTGGTGAATTGTCTTTTGATGTAGGGGCCAATTGATGAATTGGAGACCTTGAAGAGGACTTTTTCACGGGGCGATGGTGAAATTTCTCGGCGACTGTTAAGCATTTGTCGAAACTTTGAATATTTCTCGGGAACTCTGTGAAAGATTTCTCGGGGAATATTTTTTGGGTACTATTGAATGTTCTTCGGTTCAAACTATGAATATTCTTTAGTTGAACTATGAGTTTTCTCGGCTCAAACTATGAGTATTTGGTTGAACTGAGTATTCTTGGTTGAACGATGAATATTTCCCCGGACTTTTGAATACTCTTTGGGGAATACTGTTGAATATTCTTCGGGAACAATGAGTATTGGTTCAACTAAGAGTATTCTTTGGCTGATTGACGGATATTCTTTGGTTGATGATTGAATGCTCTTTGGCTAATTGTTGAATGTCCGTTGGTTGATCGACGAATGTTCATTGGTTAATTGATGAATGTTCATTGGTTAATCGATGAATGTTCTGGTTAATTGACGAATGTTCTTGAATTAAACATTGAATATTCCTTTGTCGAACGAAGAATATTTATATTGATGAGATGAGGAAGTGAAATTTTAAAGAAATATGGTGATTTTGGTGAAATCTGATGAATTGGTGAAAATTAAATGATGAAATTGAGCTAATCGTATACAGATATCGGTCTTATTGGCCTGGCTGTCATGGGCCAGAACCTAATCCTCAACGCTGCCGACCACGGCTACACCGTTGTTGCCTACAACCGAACCGTCTCCAAGGTCGACCACTTCATGGAGAACGAGGCCAAGGGCAAGAGCATCATTGGCGCCCGATCCATTCAGGAGCTTGTCGCCAACCTTAAGCGACCACGACGAATCATCCTCCTCGTCAAGGCCGGTGCCGCCGTTGATGCGTTCATTGACCAGCTCCTGCCACACCTCGAGAAGGGCGACATCATCATTGACGGTGGTAACTCTCACTTCCCAGACTCTAACCGACGATACGAGCAGCTCAAGGAGAAGGGCTTCCTGTTTGTCGGCTCTGGTGTCTCTGGCGGCGAGGAGGGCGCCCGAAACGGCCCATCCCTCATGCCAGGTGGCCACCCAGACGCCTGGCCACACCTTAAGAACATCTTCCAGGACATTGCCGCCAAGTCCGACGGCGAGCCATGCTGCGACTGGGTCGGTCCATCCGGTTCCGGCCACTACGTCAAGATGGTCCACAACGGTATCGAGTACGGCGACATGCAGCTCATTTGCGAGGCCTACGACCTGCTCAAGCGAGGTGTTGGTCTCTCCGACAACGAGATCTCCGAGGTCTTCGCCAAGTGGAACACCGGTGTCCTCGACTCTTACCTGATTGAGATCACCCGAGACGTTCTCTCCTACAACGACGAGGATGGCAAGGCCCTTGTCTCCAAGATCATGGACCGAGCCGGCCAGAAGGGTACCGGTAAGTGGACCGCCATCAACGCTCTTGACCTGGGCATGCCAGTCACTCTGATTGGTGAGGCTGTCTTCTCCCGAAACCTGTCTGCCATCAAGGAGGAGCGAGAGCGAGCCTCCAAGATTCTGAGCGGCCCAACCGCCAAGTTCACTGGCGACAAGCAGCAGTTCATTGATGAGCTCGAGCAGGCCCTCTACGCCTCCAAGATCATCTCCTACGCTCAGGGCTTCATGCTCATTCGAGAGGCTGGCCTCGAGTACGGCTGGGACTTCAACAACGCCGGCATTGCCCTCATGTGGCGAGGTGGTTGCATCATTCGATCCGTCTTCCTTGGCGAGATCACCAAGGCCTACCGAGCCAACCCTAAGCTCGAGAACCTGCTCTTTGAGCCATTCTTCAAGAACGCCATTGACAAGGCCCAGGCCTCGTGGCGAAAGACCATCGGCACTGCCATTGCCTGGGGTATCCCAACTCCAGCCTTCAGCACTGCTCTGTCCTTCTACGACGGCTACCGATCTGCTCGACTCCCAGCTAACCTGCTCCAGGCCCAGCGAGACTACTTCGGTGCCCACACCTTCCGAGTGCTGCCAGAGTTCGCGTCCAAGCGACTGCCACTTGACAAGGACATCCACATCAACTGGACCGGTACCGGTGGTGATGTCGCTGCTTCCACCTATGACGCTTAAAAAATTATGTCCCCTCTTTATTTAATTGAAAATTCATATGTCTGAATATATATCTTTGGGTTTGAAAAACGGGAGCTCGAGAGCTGCCCTCGAATACCCTACCTGGTGTAACTGGGGGGACCAGTCCCCCCAACCCCCCCCCCTGTGGCTCCGCTACGCGGAGGTAGCCTTAGCTAGTTTTAATGAAACTAGTATATTCCAAAGACGGGATCTAATTGACTGGAATCACTGTGATGCCTCAAAGAACATATTTTGAGTGACCCCGGCCTTACAAAAGATATCAGCAGTTTATCGGTAAAATCTCTCGACAGCTTTTTACTGAAATCCGTTTTGTCAGCAGATTCACCGTACGTCTCGCGCGGCAACCATACAATCTAATAACCCTGATTAATCTCCATAAGGCGAATGATGCGGTAGAGTAAGTTAATATATATCCGTGCGCAGACCCCAGAAGTGGAATAGCCTGTAAGGTAAGGCCGTTCGGGCCTACTGCGATCCGGAGGACAGTCTTACATTTACGACGATCACCATCGATACCCATCAAAATATTAAGAGCTGAATATCTCTTTAATTGAGAGCAGCATATCTGCAATTTTTGATTACACCCTTCCTAGAACTGTTAGTAGTGTTAATGCGATTACAGTGAATCTGAGCCAAAAAAGTGTGCAGATTTCTTCCATTGAGAATCTAGCCTTCTCCGCATCTAAAAGCCCTGTCAATGCATTGACGGGTATGCATAAAGCGGATCTCGCACGCAACGGTATAAGCAGAGTACACCCCCTAGTACTGCTCTGCCGAAGAATACTATGATTGTTCTACAATTGGCCATATATATCATTCCATCACTTCCTACATCCCCGCCGCCCGTTTGTCGCAAGAAGCCGGTTACCCAGGAGAAGAGGGCTATCTAAGTTGTAATTTCTAATCTGAGTTGAAATTGGAATCTGGGTGACTCGGTAGCAACATTTCAAGAAGTCCGTTTTGGCCGTGAGATCACCTGCGCGACGTTAAAAACTTATTCAATGGTCATAACGATCCAGTGCTTGATTTCCAACTTCAAAAATTCAGAACCGCTTTCGGGCCCATTCAGATGGTGAAACGATATAACTTCGTTTTGTTCGGGCGTAGGCCATGACCCCGAAGATGGCCTCACATGTACGGCGATCGCTATCGATCCCATTAAAATAGATTATTATGAGCTCAATTTCTCTTTGGCTGAGAATCGCATAACTTTTATTATCTGATATCTTGATTACTCCCCCCTAGAATTGTTAGCAGTACACGTGTATTCCAAATGTAGCGCATATAGTTATTCTGGATCAAAAAAGAGAGTGCAGATTTCTTCAGTCGAAAGTCTAGCCTCTCTGCATCTGTAAACGTAACGGCGATTCTGCAGTGCGTTGACGTCTACGCATGAAGCGGGATGTATCGCATGCAACAGCCGACCCGCGTATACTTACAACCACTGGTGATGCTTTGATCGTTCTACAGTTAGGATCTATATACATGTATATCGAAAGATGCACTCGGAGACTATTAGTAATACCGGTGCCTCACAATTAAATGTACCGAAGAATTACCGTAAGAACGATACACCGCTATCGTCTACCCGCACGATGAATTTATGTACGATGCTGCAGCAGACAGTTAAAAAAAGAAATCAGTACAATTAGCTTGCATCCTGTGGACGACGACTCCCGAGGAACGGCAAACCCCTCGCTCTCCATGCTGGAATCCGCAAGGCTGATATGGCAGTATAAATTGAGCAGAGATTCTCTTCGGCTGCATCAAAACAAATAAGAGGCACTATAAAACATGATTTCCAAGCTCTCTGTTGTTACCCTCGCTCTTGCTGTTGCCGGTGCTCTCGGCCAGCAGTGCACACTTTCTACCAATGGTAATACCGTTGTGAATGCCATGAACACCTTGACTGACGACAACAATGCCCTCCAGCAGGCGATCGCTGCTTTCGAGGAAGGGCCAGATAATAACAGCGTGGGGTACAATAACGCTATGGTCGTTTATAATCAGCAGATAGCCGTGGCCAACGACTTGGCTGCGGTCTCTCAGGCTCTTAGCTCCTACGAAAGTGAATTGACTGACTGCGACTTCACGACCTTTATCAACCTGCTCAGTGACACTGCTCCAACCCTCACCTCCAACATTCAGAGCATTACTGCCGATTATAATAACTATCTAAACGCCGGCAGCTTCGGCTATACCTGGACAGGGCTCCAGAGTATGACTGTCAACTCCGTGCAACTGATCAGCACCGTATACAGCTCGCTGCCTGGATGCGAGTATACTGACCAAACCTCAGATGCGATTAACGGCATAAATGGCGCAGTGGCTTCCGCCCAGTCGGCCTATGAGATCTCTGGCTCCATCCCTCCAGCCAACCCCTGCGCTACCACTACCACCGCTGGTTCCACTCCAACATCGCCACCAACTTGCTCCAAGAAGCAGGCCAAGAGGGCTAACTAACTTTTGATGTTCTAATTAGAAAAATATGTGCTCAATTGATGTTGTAATTAGAAAAATATGTGCTCAATGCCAGGCGAATCCAAATTACCAGGTGCTGTATCGCATACGGATTCTTAACTCTTCATTGTAAGTGTTCATTTTCGACCTCAGTTATCCAATTGTAGTTCTATTTCGAAGATATCACCCCAAATTACCGAGAATTGATAAGCAGGCAGCCCCACCAAGATATAATTCTCTTGGAACCGACGACAATATCCAGCTGAATTTCAACAGGATAGACACCGAGAAAGGTCCTAGTCCGAGCCTTCTGGCACTTTAAGCCTAAGCGATACACAGCCTTGGACTCTTGTCGAGGGCTTGCAAATTCAAATCTTGCTATACTATAGCTACATTTTACACAGATTCATTCATCAATTGACTAAAATCCAGGAGGGAATCCGTGACACTCCTCGAGGAGACTCCACCACTGCCCCAATTACCGGTAAGTTACGCATATATTGTAATGTGTAGTCCAGTATGCATGCCATGAAATTTAGCCGCAATTTCATATGTCCACGCTCCACATTTCCTGGGACATTCTAAGTAATATACTGGCGATTGCTGAAAGCGTCATGCTATAACTATACATGTGTAGTAGTACCTCCTATACAGGCTTCAATCACTTTGCTGCGCGAAGCTCCAGAACACCTTCGGTGGTTTTCCTCTGCGAAAAATGATTTCCACTTATGCGGCAAGACGGGAGAGGAGCGGATAAAGAAGTTACCATAAGAAAGGCTGGATTGGAAAGGCTGGACTGCGTAGGAGCTAAAGGGGCCAGCCCCATCATACCCCTTGTGGCTCCGCTACGCGGAAGTCCAACTATATTGTGCGAGTTTTGAGGGAATTGAGCTTTGAAGTCTCGGGAATTGCATGTGCGGTGATAAAAAGTTATCTAATGTTTATAAGACCCAATGCTTGATCTTCAAACCGAATCAAGTTCGAACGTTTGAAAAGCTATCTGGCTCATTCAGATTCCCAAAACAATACTACATCCTTCATCCTGTATTAAAATTGTGTTTTATGCAGCTCTCAGGCGGGAAGCCAATCTGATGAATATCTACAAATTAGCTCTCTATTTGTAATTTTGCTTTTACACCAAGCAAATGGTCAAAATTTCATACGAATTTTAATCTGCGAATGCAACCAGATTGATTAGCAACATAGTGATTAACCTCTGAGGAAGGCTATGGAGAAACTTACGGTACTGGTACCGTATGTAATTGTCATTGACGATGGGAAAGTGCTTCTAATGAATGGAATCAACGATGCCCAGATAATTAAACAGATGAGTGTGTAATTTGGCATGGCCATGCTATAAAACTTCATACTTGCTCTTGAGCTTAACGTCGTGCCCCAGAATGGAATCGATGAGGAAATCGGTGGTATATATATGATGAATGTCCTCTTCACAGTTCTTTTTGAAGTTCTGCACCAGAGCAGGACTCGACGTGGGCGAGCCGATAATTAGTATCTTGACCATCTTGTTAGTCTTGGGGTCTGTGTAGCCATCAAACTTGGTCCTAGCACCGTTTCCAGTGATCTTCTTACAAGAACCGCCATGCACAGACACAATCTCTTGGTACGTCTTGTAGGTTCCAGCCCCCAGTTCCGAGGCCATGTTGAAAACATAGCCCTCAAACAACGTCGAAGGCACCTGCTTTCGCCTGGCCAGGGCTTTGCCCAATTCGCGTGCCTTCGACTGTAGCAGGAACTTCTCTGGAATTGGCTCAATGCGCTGGCCCTCTTTGACACACTCATCAAAGTACTCCGGCAGCACAAAGTGTTCTATGCGCGACATTGCCTGAAGGAATTTGGCTGTACGCATGACGCGAGTGGCAACAAGGTAAGTCGCTTCATTAGCATCGTCGGTCACAAAGATGCCCAAGTCCTGTAGCTCCTGTTGCTTTAATTGTTTGTTTTGTTTAGAATCCAGACCCGTAGTAACGAGCTTCACGATCTCCACATCGCTGTTAATGTTCTCCTTTTCTTCATCGTCTGCCTCAATCTTTGGTCGCTTGGGCTCAGGCGGCTGCGAATCAGGCCCCCACTGGCTCTCGCCCTCCAGCGATGGCAACTCGTGCTTCTTCTTATGCTTACTATACTGCTTGAGGTACTCTGACTCCTTAACAGACATGTTGTGGGTAAGCTCGAGACCTTTAGTCTTGGCCGACCGAGCAGATCCCAACCTGGGAGTCGCCTCACGGTTTTCTCCAATGGAACTCGACACTTCAGGTGTAGACTGCTTCCCGGCTCTAGTCGGAGTCGCAGTACCCGACTCTGATTCATCAGTACCCAGTCGATTACGCGATCCAAACCGCTTACGAGCAATTGAGGTCTTTGGTGTGTAAGTGCCCTCTTCAGCAGATGGGGTATCTTCATAGAATTTGCAAAGCACAGCCCGATTGAGGCATGTCTTGTTGAGAATCTCCGTCAGGTCTATCCTCTCCGGCATGTGCGAATAGCGCTTATTTGCCACCGACATGCATTCGTACATAGCGTACGACTCCTCGAGCCACAGAGGATTGACTGTGTCAATGTTCCACTGCCGGGCCGCCTCGTACTTGAGCCCCCTTGGTAGCGAGGTGATAAGGTGCGTAGTGACTCCCTTGCGCAGAGTCCGCGTGTACTTGGCTCCCGTCGCCTCAATGAGCCTTTCTAAATACACACGGGCCTCGCCAATGAAATTCGAGATGCAAATCTCAAAATTCTCAAACTCTGGAATGCCATGGCGTGGTACCGGGTAGTGAAGCAGCTTGACTACAGGAGAGCTCCATTTATCATGCGCCAGCATCCAGTAGAGCCACGCCAGGCTACCGACGGCAATCTGCCTCTGGCTGGCCCGTTTATAAGGCTTCCCGTCACGGAACCTGCCAATATACACGTCTGCCTCCTCTACGTTACTAGTGACTTCTCCCTGTTGGATTCTAATGATATCCTCGATAGCCTGCTGGCTGATCTGGAGATCTAAATCCTCACAGAGATACACTTTCTTTCCTTTAAACAGAGACCCCGTCTTGGCCGGAGCATCGTCCGGAGAATTATACGTCGACTGGAACTCCAATTGTGTCTCCCGAACTGCGCTCTGGTTGATTATTTCGTCTTCATCCCGCGAATGTTCCAGATATTTTGGGTTCGGGAACAAATACGGCCCGTCATCAAGCCTCCTCCCTAGCTTCAAGCAGTTATCTATCCAGTGCGGGAGCACAATTTTAATGTTGTACTGCTTGGCAGAAACACACCGCTTGCCAGTGTCGTTAAGAGCAACTAAATGGGTCGTGAACGTCGACAGAGTCTCCGAAAACAGACCGCCCATAGCCAGAACTCCACCATAAAGACTCTCTCGGTCCCCTGCGCCAATACCACTGCACGTGATAAACACGTTTTTGAAATATGACCGTGGATCAGGCGAGTACGACCGCTCCGGCACGGTGCGTCCTTGCTTATCAACGACTTCAACCCACTCCGGTGTCACAACGGTGTAGTTTACTGAGCCCGTGTAGTTGTATTGAGGGAAGTCCACGCTCCTGCTGACGATTATCGTCTTGTGGTTCCCCTTGAGCGTGTCAGACTCCTTGAGAAGCTGGATGTTCTCCTCTGCTACGCCGTTCTTCTTCAGTAGGCTCACCACCTAAAATCCAGTCAGCCGATTCACTCTTTTCGAACCGAAATCTACTCACCTTCTCAGTCTCACCTGGCTCCAGCGTGTTTTCTACTACGATCGCGGACAGATCATTCAAAGGCAGCTCCATCTTGTCCTTGTCGGGTTGCAAAGTGTCGGTGTCGCGAAAATCCCGGTTTTCAATTTAAACGCGTCCGTCACGCGCCACCGCGTCTTCACCACCCCATTAGTATATTCGAGGGCCAGCCCTCGAGCTCCCGTAGCTGGGGGCTCTGCCCCCATACCCCCGTCATTCAAGCCAAATTTCCGCGTAGCAGAGCCCCAAGGGGGTATGGGGCGGATTAGTCCCCCCCAGTAATACTGGGAGAAAGGGTGTGTCTGCTCCCGGTTTTGTGGAAGTTGTTACAGCGTAATAAAAGTTCTCCCAACAGCAGTTGTTACAGCTTTTAATTTCCGTTACAAGCAAGTTGCAACAGCGTTACAAAATTGCAGTGCAGCGGATGGAAAGAGAAAAAGTTGGTATCTCTGCGCAGCAGAGCCCCAGGGGGGTTTGGGGGGACTGGTCCCCCCATTAATACACATTTATAATGAATTGTTACGAGGGATCAGCCCTCGAGCTCCCGTAGCTCGGAAAGATTGGAGCTTCTCTAGTAGTAGCAGGGACTCAGGGGCGGCTAAGTGCAGCTAGACGAAACTTATAATAAGTAGTCATTATTATCTAGACTAACCAAGAAAGAGTAAGGAAGAGTAGAGAAGTGAAAGTAGCAGTGGACTTTCCTGCAGAGTTGGGTTCTTGGATCTTCTCCTGGTGGAACTGGCTGCCATCGTCAAGCGACTGTGTAGCTGTGGCCGAGGAAGAAGAAGAAGAAGAAGAAGATCCAGATGCCGCTTTAGTGGAACTACCCTTGGACTTGACGGACGTGGAAGCTATAGATGTAGAGACCGCAGAGACGTCGATTGTAGTAGAAGCCTCTCCCTCCTCTTTTCTGTCCATATCAAAGCCATTGGCGTCCGAAGATTTCAGGATATGAGGACTGTCAGAGATGGCGACATCGGTCTCAGTGAGTCGGCCTCCGGTGTAGATGTACGACTTGGCATTAGAAGACTGTGTGGTATTCCCAGGAACATCATAGCACTCGACGGAAATCTCTTTAATCATGACGTAGAGATAGCCCGGGTCTTCAAACTCTGCCATGTTCCAATCAATCTTGCCGCCTGCCCAGTCTACCGTGCCCTGCTTATTGACCTCGGAGCCGCCAGGCCAAAGAGACAGCTGGATAATCGAAGGGGTCTGCGGAAACATAAACTGCTTCGTGGTGTCATTCCATGTATCTTCGCGGTTGAGTGTTCGCACAGTCTCGCCATCAATGGACCACACAATGCGATCCTGCTTCCAGTCGATTTCGTACGTGTGATAGTTCTCGTGAGTATTGCTGACCCTATGCTTAGCACCATTGGTGTAATTGAGCACACCCTGGTAGTAATAGTTGGTCTGCGCATTGTCGAGGTCATTGCCGACAAACTCATAGTCGACCTCGTCTTTGGATCCAGACATGAGAATAAATGCCGAAACCACGCCATTCCCGTGGGAAGTCTTGAGCGTCGCCGAAACCTTGCCGAACCACACGGCACGCGTAGACGAAATCACCGTTCCGTACGAATTTCGCGGCATGGCAAGCATCAGCTCGCCATTATGGGCCAGTACGTATCCGTTAGTGGTCCACGCGTGCTCATCAACATCTCCGAGGTAGTCGTCCTGGTGCACTACCTCGTCAGTGCTGCTGAATTTGTGTTTCTGGCTTTTGCAAACTGGCATCGCCACGCAGGACGTCAGGTTGTAGGACCCTCGCACGTCGCAGGCCCCGAGGCAGCTGAGCCCTGAACCGCACTCGCCATACTGAGAGCAACATGGGCTCTCTTGAGGGCATTTGTTATTGGCATCGCACTTGGTAGCGCCCTCGACTAGAGCACTGATCCATAACACAACGAACGCTACAATGAAACCTTTCATAGCGAACGACTAGAACCAAAAAGTAGAATATTACAAGCGAATGTTAGTCAAAAACTATATTCCAAGTGGTAGAGGCTGTGCTCCTGCTATTTAAGATAGTTGCGAACATCATCCTGGGAGGGTGTGATTCTTGGCGACTCTTGGCCCTTGCCTCCTTGAGAAGCGCAAACTGGTCGATAGCATACCATGGCTTCCTAGTTTTAAACTTAGTATAGTAACTCAACCTTGGCGATATCCGATTCACGAGAAGCTTTAAAGCTCCGGTTGAAAGCTTAAAGGGGTTGCGTATCATCCCGCCAAGCAACCCAGAGTTTTGTGGAACGAGACACAATAGGCTTCGCTAGACTAGAGTCTTGGTGCATGCCCATTCCTAATCAATTGATGCTAAATGGACAAAATGCCGTTTAAAAAATAGATGTCTCCTGAAGCCGCCGGTTGTCGTTCATCCGTCCAATCATCTTTCCATTGGTGGCCCCCGTTCAAAGGACCCTGGACATATATCAAAATCAATTCAATCGGACAGCAAAAAAAAGCTGGGGGTCCAATGAATTTATCAACTTGCGTCCACTCAATGTATCCGACTTCACTCTGTGGGGATGGCTACTGCATTACGACATACGCTCAGGAAAGTCGGTGTGCGACTACGGGAAGTCTTTATGCGACTTCGGAAATTTGATTGCGACTTCGGGAGATTAGTTGCGACTTCGGGAGACAGGAGCGACTTCAAGGAAAAAGTGGTGTGACTTCGCTTAACTCTAGAGCAAGTCAGACCTGCGCCAAACGTCTCCCTCGGAAAAAGCATACCTAAGGCTCGTCTCAGGCTGGTCCAGAACCTGTGATCCATCCTAACAAAGCTAGTGGCTTGACCCAATACGTTGAGGACATGCCACCCGTTCCCCATGTGTCCGGGGAATACGGGTATCTCCACATTCGTTCGCGCCGAAGAGCCTATATAATAGGGCCGTAGACGGGTACATGAAGTAGAGTTTTCCAAAATTCTATATTATTACTGATAATACAATACGGTAGTACGTGTATTGATTCTATTTAAACATGTCATTGCCAAAGAACCAGACTGCGTTTGTGTACAGACACGGCGAAAAGCCGATGCTGGAAAAGACGACTATTGAAGTACCAGAGCCTGCCGTAGACGAAGTCCTGCTCAAGGTCGGGGCAGCTGGAATGTGCCATTCTGATTTACACGTTCTGGACAATGAACTCCCACTCCCGTTGGAATTTGTAATGGGCCATGAGATTGCAGGTACCGTTGTAAAGTTGGGCCAAGGCGTCGATAAGGATGCATTCCCAGTGGGCAAGCTATTTGCCGTGCACGGGCCTAACGGCTGCGGTTCCTGCGCCAATTGCCGCAAGGGCGTAGACAACCAATGCCAGGAGGAGAACCATCTGTGGTACGGGCTTGGCAGGGACGGTGGGTACCAAGAGTACGTGACCGTGAGGATGCATAGCCTCGTGCCGGTCCCGGATGGGCTCTCAGCTGCGGTTGCAGCAGTCACTACGGATGCTGTTTTGACTCCGTACCATGCAATTAAGAAAGCCAGGGTCAATTCGTTCAGTAGAGTGCTTGTCATTGGACTAGGAGGGCTTGGGCTCAATGGTGTTCAGATTCTCAAAGCTCTCGGTGCTCACGTCACCTGCGTAGATCTGCGAGAAGAAACACTAAGAAAGGCGCGAGAGTACGGCGCAGACTCTGCTGTTACTAGCCTCGGGGATGCACCATTGAACGTCGACGTGGCGGTCGACTTTGTCGGCTCCAATAAGACGTTTGCCTTGTCAATCAAGCACGTCAAACCTGCGGGGATTGTGATTCCTGTAGGTCTGGCCGATGCGACTCTCCAGTTTGACCAGCATTCACTTTGTCTGAGCGAGGTCAGTATCATTAGTGCCTTCTGGGGCACTTCTTCGGAGCTAATGGAATGCCTGGAGCTCGTGGCCAAGGGGAAGGTGGATCCACAGTTTGAGACTGCTCCATTGAGTGATCTCCCTGTGCGTCTAAAGCTGTTGAAGGAAGGAAAGATCAAGTCTAGACTGGCATTGTTGCCGTCATAAATGTTTAGTGGCTATTGATATCTATGGCCTGCCTAGGGAATTCATTATATGTTATATCATTTATGAGCTATTCAATATGCATAATAAGTGCTTCAAGTTTTTTTAACCTGCCAGACAATAGTGCACGGCAGCGAATATTAGGGCCCCCCCTGAACTTCTGCCAAAAAGTAGTACAGTGCCACTCCAAGCATCGAAGATTGTATTGAAGTTATTGTTGGCGCTAACAACGGTGTTGATGTCACCCATAATGGCTGTACCGCCGGGAGAAACCTGGCATTGATCGCCCAGAGCACTGGCAACAGCAAGAGCGAGGGAAACAGTAAAGAGCTTGTTACCCACTACATGTGAGGAAAACATGTTACCCGGCGCTGTTGCTAGCCTACAGATTGCAGGAATTGCTATCCTTTTTTGCTTCTATGTACCAGTACTCTGTGTGATATGGAAATTACTGTGTATAGCTAGGTTAATCCCGCGTGTGGACGATATGCATTCTACGAGTAGATGTATGATCATTGCGGACATTCTTGGCGTGTATTAGCAATTATGCTACAAAATTATTTCTTACGCCGTCCTGCGTTCTTCCAGGTTTCTTTCTGCGCTCATCTCGAGCAGATGGAGAGACTACATACCATAAAAAGGCTGGAAATGCCTAGGATGTACCGGAACACTCTGCATTTCAGTAACGCACTGACAGTGTTGCCATTATCAACATACATTTAGATGCGGAAGAGGCTAGGCTTTTTGTTTAACGTGCCATATACTGTATACTTACTCATTACTCTTACTCTCATCCACATACATGTGTATACAAGTGCTACCGGCATAGTACCGATTGTGCCCCTTTTTTTATATTATTAGAATCTATTTTACTCATAATAATACGTTACTATCATTACAACTTCCCATATAATACTCTGAGATGAGCTGATGTCAACTGACTTTTGTGACTGGTGCATTATAGTGATTTTTTGGCCGGGCCCATTATTTGAACAGGTATATGAGGAGTGGAAGTGCCAGTTCTAGGAAAATGATCAAATACTCGATATGTTAGTTGACATTCAGTCTTTTGCTGCAGTCACTGTATGTAGTATTTTAATGGGCATCATTGACTCGTATGAGTGAGACCATGTTCAAGATCGTCGCGTAGGCCCGATCGCCGATGTGCACACACACGCCGTTGATATGCACTTTGAACTTTCCCCCTTTCAAAAAAAAAAAAAAGCAGAGCTGCAATTCCTTAAGTCAATTGAGCGTTACTACGCGTCGAAGCGAAAAGTGGGGCGTGGACGCAAAAACCTGCTGCCAAGACCTTTAATACTCTATATGCAGTAAACTGCTTATAAACGTGTATGAGCGCCTAAGTGCCGCGTCAAATTACTCACCATTGCTGTATCCCACTCTTTAATCCCTCAAGCTTAGCATCGATGACAGTTTTTACCTCCAGGAGAACATGGTCAATGATGGATCGGACATGCTTCGGTCGTCTCCTTTAGCCTACAAGATGCAAGCAATTTTTAACGATTACCATTCCGGTACATATGCGCCAACTTACTGACATTATCAGCTACATTTAGTTGCCGCTGAGGCTTGATTCTCCATTGCACCGTATAGACACTCAGGTAGTGCACTACAGTACCTTTATATACTCAAAATTCGACACTTACAACCACAACCTACATATTTAATGGATACTGGTGTAGCGTTCGTATGAGTGAGACCATATTTTAGGCCGTCGAAGAGGCGGTTTTCACTAAACTTGCTACGTTGTACTGTAACTTTGAAAACTGCTTAAGCCTTTCCGCCAATTAAAAAAGGCGTATTTCGAGAGCAATATAAACGCAGGCATCTAAATTCTCCCAGAATTACAAGAGATTAGCAAATTAGAGCATTAAGTTAGTTAGCTTTCTTCTGCTTCTTGGAGCAGGTTGGCGGAGATGTTGGACTGCAGGCCGCTGGCTGGGTTGGAGCATTGCTGGGGGAAATATTGAAGCTCTCCTGGCAAGTAGCCAAGGCGTCAGCAATCTGACCTGCCAGGCTGGAGGTCTGGCCAACAATGTCGCATGGGGCCAAACTGTAAGTGCTTGTGAGCATGTCCGTAACGTACGGGACCAGAGTAGTGAGTTTGGTCATAAGTTCAACACCACCAGCGTTATGCAGGTAGCCTTGGGCGTAGTCCCCGATGGCCGTAAGGGCATCGATGATGGATGGAGCCGCACTATTGAACGCGCTGATAATGGCTGAGATATCGCAATCAGAATTTCCAGTGTTGAATGCAGTGTTCATTGTAAAATCATCTTTGATCACCTGCATGTCGGAGATTACATTCGCTAGGTCGCTGTAAACAGTGCTAGCGGCGGTGTCACCGGGATAACCTTGGTAGCTAGTTATCGTCTGCGCGAAGGTATTACTGTGGCTAGAGAGTGTGTTAATGTCTTTCACCAGAGCCGAACCGCCAACAGAAAGAGTGCACGTCTGGCCGAGAGCGCCGGTAATAGCAAGAGCAAGGGAAACAACGGAGAGCTTGGAAACCATGGTTGGACCTGTGTTTGATCTGATGTAAACCTCAGCGACATTCACCTCAATTTATACCTGAGCTTTTCCACTTCCAGGGGAGCACAGAGAATGAGAGGCCGGCCATGCTTGAGCGCCGTCATTAGTGTATGCAATACAGTAATTTTTTTATGATCTCCTTTGATATGGAAATTACATACCGGTATATCCAACAGTGCTAGAGCCTGCATACTGATGATGCATAAGGATATAGTTTTCACAGTTGGCAAACGACGCGCTCAGCTTTTTTCCCTTGTCGACGATTTTTATGGGAACATTCAATCACGAGCTACCATGAACTAGGAGCCAAAAGTACTATTGGTACCAGGTCATTTGTACAACTGTTTAAAAGAAGTTGACAATGGCACTAATGTGATCAGTTAGGCGCGACATATCGCCGCTCGTGCGTACGTGTCAGTGCACTGGCAGAACTGCCGTTACCAATTGCATTTACAGATGCAGAGAAGGCTAGATTTTTCTTGTTGCAACATTTTACCCCCTATTTTTTTTTTTTTTTCGCCCACTCACATCGCTCTATGGAGAATGGCCATGAGAGTTCTAGTCAGAATCAGTAGACAACTGAATATATATATTTGATTCGCTAGTTCGTATTCTGTTCCTAAACATTATATGTGTGTTATTAGTAGGCATCGAAAGGTGTCATATACAGGTGAGACCATATTCGAGATCGTCGCATAGGCCCGACGGCCGAGACGAACATATACCGTTGATCTGCATTTTGCACTCCACGTTGTGTTCTCGAAAAGGAAGGCAATATACCGAGTCGAGTTGCAATGCATGCAGCACCGTGCATATATACCATCATGCTAAATACATAGTGTCTATCGCAGCTTTGTACAGTCTTCCGGGGACTCATAACTGTGGAACTGCCATACGAAAATCGATTGGCCGTCGGCAGTACCACATCCAGAGAGCCCACATATTTTTAGGGGTCGCCGGAGATACGCAAAGTCAGACATATATCCATCCTCTACAGTTGGCTCCTTCTACAGTAACCAATTTAACCCACTGTATACAGCGAATAAATTTCCCCCTTTCGGTGGAGTACCTAGATAGATCTCTTTATATTTATACTACCATATTAAAAGGAGTTATTCACATGTCACTACCAACACGTGAACTTCCCTCACTTATACTGTATTGCTATTGTGTAGATACCAGCCCGGTTGGGTGGATTTTTATATGACTGTCGTGATCATTCCGAATGTGGTTCGATGAATATGTATGCTTCGCATTGGCGATAAAATATCTCGAGCTGTGTATATATTAACCATCTTACGATGTCGTCCCGTGGATAGGTGGACTGTAGATCCCATATTCCGAGTTTTTCTTGATGGCTCGAAGGATGCTGTCACAGGCTAAAGCACCAGAAGACCTGTTCAGTATATTTTCTTATGTAACATTAACTAAGATCTGAGTATTTACGTCATCTGATAAGTTATATAGAATACCATCTACCGGTACTTGTATAATTCATGGATTGTTCAGAAAAGCATTACCGTAACAGTTATCAGTACTAGTACCCGGTAGTTAGATGGGTGAATTGTTGCAACATATCGTCGCTCCGCAAGTACGCATTAGCAGGACTGCATTTATATGTAGAAGAGGCTGGCCTTTCCATGATAGAGCATTTTTCCCCCTGCTCACCCTCACTACCAGGTATGAGCGGCCACACGAGAAATGCCAACGAAGATTCTAGCAACGGTGTAGGAAAGTAATTAAATATCTTCGGTATTCAGTCGTTGAACAATCTACGTGTTTTAACCGTGTCGAGGGAAATAACGTGGGGCATGGACGCACAATCCTGCTGCCAAGAGTCTTGGTATACATCAGGTTGCCCGTTTCGTCCGTGGCACTGTCTCCATCATCCATGGTGCTCACTACATTCAATTCCAGAGTACACCGTGAGGCTGTGCGCATACTCAACGGGCTGGAAACCACCTGGGGTAAGCGTTTCTGTCTTAGTTGTCCACGTATTCCCCGGTAGTACTCAGGGGGTTTATTGCGGAGTCAGCCGTGCGCGGCTTTCCCCTCCCCCCCTGAATTTTTTTTTCTTTTACCGGTACATGACCAGCTTAATCTACCGGTGTAATATACCTCCTAATAATATGCTACTATCAGACTTCTCCGTGAATGATATGATATGCTGTGGAATATAAGAGCAGCAAACAACTAAACTAGGAGATTTCAACGGCATTTTCTTGGTAACTGCTTTAGTTATTCAAACTGTTTTACCGGTAATATGCCACGATTATAGCAAACCATAGAGATAGGATATGGCACAATGAGCGGACTGAATTCTTCGCCAAAGGTTTCTTCTGGAGTAATATTCGCAGCTTGTTTCATCAATTGAAGAAAATCACATCTCGGGAAGATGAAATGTTAAATACAGGGTCTAAAGCTGGACAGAATCATGAAAAATGAACAAGATAATTTAGTTAGCCCGGTAAACCTTCTTCTTGCAGGATGGCGGCGATGTTGGAGCAGTGGCATTGGTGGTGATGGTGGAACTGTCGGTGGTGGTAGAACTGGTGATGATGGTGGAACTGTCGGTGGTGGTGGAACTGTCGGTGGTGGTGGAACTGGCGGTGATGGTGGAACTGTCAGTGGTAATGGAACTGGTGATGATGGTGGAACTGGTGATGATGGTAGAACTGGCGGCGGCGGTGGTGGTGGTGCCGCCACAGGTCGCTGGCTTGGTTGGATATGTAATGACATTCTGTGAGAGGACCTGCTGGCAAGTAGCCAAGGCAGCACTGATCTCGTCCGCCGCATCGAATATATGGCCAACAGCGTCGCAAGGCAGCCAGTTGTAGGCGCGGATAAGCAGGATCCTAAAGTCATTGGCACAATCGCCAACGTCTTCCTGAATATTGGAATAGGAATCGGTGCCTACGTAGTCAGGGGCGAGGTCAGCGAAAGCAGTGAGGGCGCCAACGACGGTAGGAGCAGCGTTTTTAAACGCCTCGACGATAGCCGATACGTCGCAGTCGTTGACAGGATTGAACATAATGTCCAATTGGAACTCTTCTTCAACCAGCCCCACTCTATCGACCACAGGACCGAGCGCATTGAAAACCAATGTGGCGTCATTGGGGGAGGCTGCGAGCACCTGCTTGAAAGCACTGCTGTCGCTAGCTAGTGAATTAATGGCATTCACAGTGGTTGAACCGTAGCCAGATAGAGTACAAGTTTGGCCGAGAACGCTGGCAACAGCTAGAGCAAGAGAAGCGGCAGAGAGCTTGGAAACCATGTTCTAATAGAGCTCTTTATTTGATCCGGCGGAATTCTCAGGAGAATTTCAAGTCAATTTATAAGAAGTCTCCTTTCCCGCCCTTAGGGAGAGTCCTACCCGCTGATGCTAGCCTACGGGACGCAGCAATTTTTTTATTTATTTTTTTTATAGTCTACATGCGGCGTGATATGAAAATTCTAGCTATAGGTTCTTCCCGTGTGCAGACGATATGTAGTCTACGTGTAATCGTCGCGGTAATGCGAAGTAGCTCGGCTCTCTTTAGCGATACACTACAAAATTACCCACCATCTCCAATGCTTCTTCCTCCGATTATCGAGTAGCCAGCATAAGAAAGGCGGACTGTGAAAGATATGCACTTTAGTTGTATTTAGGCACATAAGCGTCAGTAGACTGACTGGATTGTCATTACCAACGCACGCTTAGATGCAGAGGAAGCTTGGGTTTTCATTTACCGCACTATTTATACTCACATACCCCTGTTACATTATACTGTACTAGCAGTACTGATAGATGCCGCCTAATTTTTTTCCCCGGCTCAGACCCGCTATTTAGGTGAATCACTAACGTGTTACAAATGAAGGAGTGGTTTATTGACAATTCTAGGAAAGTGACCAAATACCCCCTACATATGTTACTCTCAGTTCGGTCCCTTATTATTATCATGTGCATATTTTAATGGGCATCGAGAAATCTCGTATGGGATGAGACCATGTTCGAGATCGTTCGCATAGTCCCCGAGCAGCCGATGCAGCAAATACCATTGATCTGCACTCCACCGGAGTTTGCCTTTTGACAAACGGAAAAATAAATTATTAGCAGTGCTGCAGTCCCCCCAATTGCATTAGATACTAGTTACGGAGTATATTCGAGGGCCAGCCCTCGAGCTCCCGTAGTAGGGGGCTCTGCCCCCAACCCCCCACAACCATCTTCCAACAGATTCGTAACAGTTCGCAACAGCGTACGAAAACCTTGTTACCGCCCCTCTCTAACGATGCCATCCTTCGCCACGGTCAAGGAATTCTCGGGACTGGTCCCCCCATTTACGCTAGATAGTGTACTATCGCGGAGTTGGTCTATTATGAAATGGTTATTAGCGCCGATAGTAGGGTTTAAAATAGGAGAGTGAAAGAAGTGCCGAAATCAACGTACAGGAAAACGAAAAGGCTCTGGGTATAACATTTGGAAAAGGATTGGCAAGCTCGACAATATTCTCTCTCTCTCAAAATATTCTAGCCATTTACATTCTCTCCATATAATCTACCAAATACCGCCTAACTAGTGTAATTGGGCGCACCAGTCCCCCCAAACCCCCCTGGAGCTCCGCTTCGTGGAGGTTTAGAGCTATCAGGGGGGTATTTGTTACACGTTGTAACGGAAAATTTGTTACATGTTGGGACAATGTTACAGCGTGTAACGAAGATTTTGTTACGGTAAGACACGGGGGTCTGGGGGCTAGCCCCCAGCTACGGGAGCTCGAGGGCTGGCCCTCGAATGCACATTACGATTCTATCCGTGGCAACTCCAGATAACCAAAAAGTACTGCTCGCTTCCGAAAATACCACATCAATGAAATTTTTGAGGCAGTTGGAGGAAGGCTAGACTAAGTCCACACCGAATGCCAGAGACTACACTCACTTCAAAGAGTCGATATTCTCAGGTATATAGGTCTGATTCATGCAGTGTAAAGCTCAAGTAAAACGCACATCTCGAGAAGATAAAATTAGAAAGTACAATACAAAGTTAACAATTTGTAAAATAAAATTAGATAGCCCTCTTCACCTGCTTCTTGCAGGTTGGTGGAGATGGATTGCAGGTCTGTGGCTGGACTGGAGCATTCGTAGTAGGTAGGCCCCAGGCCCCCTCAAATTGATTCAAGGCGGAAAAGATGTCACTCACTGCAGTGAAGGTCTGGCCAACGATGTCGCAGGGCAGCCAGGGATAGATGTTGGTGAGCAGGGTTCCAGCGTATTGGTCCAGAGTGCCCAATACTATTTGAGTGTCTAGAAGTTCATCGGCATCAGGCTCGCCGTCACCGAAGTACACGGCCATACCAGCCATGGCATTAAGAGCGCCGATGAAGCCTGTTTCAGCTTCAGCAAACGCGGAGACGAACGCCTGGGCATCGCAAGGTGCAGCGGTGCTATCAACGTTTTCAAAGTCAGCTACGAGATTACTTAACGCCGACATCACAGTCGAGGTCGCTGAATTAATTGCTGAGCCGGTATCACCGGACAAGTCTCCATCCCAGCCATTCAGTGCCGATATGAGAGCAGTGTTGCCTCCAGAGAGGGAGCTCAGGTCGTCCAAAACTTGTTCAACACCAGAAGAAACGGTGCACGGCAGAGCAAGGATGCTGGTAGCGACGAGAGCGAGGGAAACAGCAGAGAGCTTGGAAACCATGGTTTTACGGGACCTGTTATTTGATCTGATGGAAACCCCAGAGAATTTCAACTCAATTTATACAGCCTGCTGCTTCCACTTCCAGAAGCCCATGCAATTCGTTTTTAATGCCTGCTTTGATATGGAAATAATATGTACTTGGCAGTCGAGGCAACTAGATTCATACATACAATGGGTACCACGAAGTGCATATCCATCGCAGTGGGCAACCTTGGCTTTTTTTTGGTGGTTATGTTCTCCGGGAACATTGTGAGTTATTAGGACTTCTTTTTTTGGTATATTATCAGGATAAAGAGTGTTCCATTACCATTTGATAACTTGTACTGGATACATGACTATTCGTATGATTAGCCAATAAGAGCGTGGGCAGTGGCATTTAGGGGGTACAAGTCCGCTAGACGCGACATATCGCCGCTCCGTACGTAAGTGTCACTGGCAGGGCTGCTGCCGTTACCAGTTGCATTTAGATGCAGAGAAGGCTAGACTCTTCGGGTATAATACCCCCTATTTTGTTCCCGGCGGACCCACACCACGCAACATGAGGAATACGAATAAAAATTCTAGCAACTGCGGGAAGACAGTTTATTATATCTGGTTTGTTAGTTATGATTCGGTTCTTCAACAAGCTACGTGAGCATGGATAAGCATCCTTTTTATGAGTGAGACCATGTCCGAGATCGTCGCTTAGGCCCGACCTCCAAGGCGAACACATAACCGTTGATCTACATTACGCACTCCACCGTGCATTGGCTTCTCGAAAAAAAAAATACACAAGCCGCGTAATATACGGGGCGCCGTGCAGATACAGCGCACAATGTGTATGCATGTCGTCTTGCATGCCTGTATGCTATCGCACCGGTCAAAAGTTCTCTCTGTCTGCATTAGGTTTAGTAGTCTTTCGGGGACTCATAATGTGCTGTGTATGAAAATAGGTTGGCCGTCGGTAATAGCACATGCAAAGAGCCTACCTATTTTAGAGGCCGCCGGAGATATTACAAAGCCAGACGTCCATCCATCATGTATCTACAGTTGGCTTCTTCTAGCCAATTTAAGTGTGCAATCTTTTTCAAACACTTTATAGAATGACGGCGAAGCACCTAGGAAGGTCTCTTTATATTTACACTACATATTAAATACGATTTATTAACATTTAAACATCACTGCTGACACAGGAACTTCCCTTCGCATACTGTGTATACGATATTACCTATTGTACGTCAAGAAGGTTTTCCCTCATGCTATCAGCGGTCTACAGCTGAGGAAATCGACCCCGTCTACCTTTACTGGATATTGTTATATTACATTAGAAACCTCATGTACCTCGATTAGTCCTCCTTCGCCCTAGGCAACGGACTTTAATCAAGATTATTATTATTACCTATTGTATAGATAGCAACCCGGTCGGGAGAACTTTTATATGTCATACTGGGGGAGATGTGGTTCGAGGAATACGTTTCGCGATGTAGATCCTAACCCTACGATATCAATCCGTGGATCGATGGACTGTAACAACCTACATATTTAAATACCGGTGTCGCGTTCGTATGGTGGGATGGTATTTGAAATCGTCGCGTAGGCGGTTTCTCCCTATATACTTACTACGTTGTACTATATTCCCCTTCCGAGACTACTTGAGCCTCTATGTCAAAAGGCTCGAGAGAGGAATATTAAATGTAGACATCAAAAATTCATCAGGAATATTAAATAAAATTAGTAAATTAGAACATGAATTGGTTACCTCTGGTTGCCAGGGCCACGCGATACCTTCTTGCAGGTTGGCGGCGATGTTGGAGCGCAACCTGTTGGCTGGGCTGGAGCAGCACTGATGCTCGTGGGGAAGTTCTGTGCACAAGCGGCCAAGGCGTCAGCGATCTGACCCGCCAAGCTAGAGGTCTGGCCAACAATGTCACATGGGGCCAAGCCGTAAAGACTTGTGAGCATTTCCGTAACGTACGGGGCCAGAGTACCGAAATTGCTCAGGAGAGGCATCCCGCCATCTGTGTTTATGTATTCACCGGCGTGATCAGCGATGGCAGTAAGGGCATTGATAATGTCAGGAGCAGCGTCAGTGAACGCGCTGATGATGGCCGAGATGTCGCACTCAGAGCTACTACCAGAAGCGAAGGTTAAGCCGCCGTCGACCGTCTGCATGGCGGGGATCAATGCGCTCAGGTCATTGTAAATAGGCTCAACGCCAGCATCATCGGGAGAGCCTTCATAAGCATTTATCGCCGATGCGAACGTGCTGCAGTCACTAGCGAGTGTGCTAAAGTCGTTCACCAGGGTCGAGGCGCTGTTAGAAACAGTACAAGTTTGGCCGAGAGCGCTGGCAAAAGCAAGGGCGAGGGAAACAGCAGAGCGCTTGGAAACCATTTTTTGTAGAACTTCCTATCTGATGAATATCTCAGGAAGATTTCAACTCAATTTATATGCGCCATGTCCGCCTTTTCCGCTTTCAGGAGAGCTTTTTTTTTGGCCTGCACTGTGTAATACAGCATGGAAATTATGTGGCTACATTCGTCCCGCGTGCAGATGATATGTACTGTAGTCTATCCGAGTAGGTGGGATCATCACGGTTTGCGAACGAGCTCAGGTTTCCGTAGCGATTTATTAAACTACAAAACTATCTCCTATGCTGTGCCAACCCCCTTCGACATTTTTTCCTCCGCTAATCTTGAGCGGATTGCGAGAGACCATAATAAGAAAGATGAGGCTGTACCTTGAAGGTTTACATACGTACGCCTCAACGGATCGATGCCGTTACCAACGTACATTTAGATGCAGAGGAGGCTAAGCTTTTCATTATACCGTTCTATGTACAGTATACCCCACACGGATACTTATGTTATTGCATTATTGCGGCAGTACCGGTAGTATGCACCCTATTTTATTAATATTTTTTTTCCTGTCCAGACTCACAGAAATCAAAGGTATATGGGGTGTGCTGTGACATATTCTCGGAAAGCAACCAAATATATTTCGTTACACTCAATCAGTACTACTGTAATATATTCTGCTCTGACTGTAACAATATTTATACATTTGGCATCGTGAGATATCCTTGTTTGGGTTAGATGAGACCATGTTCGAGATAGTCGCGTAGATCCCGCCTCCGAGGCGAACACATAACCGTTGATGTGCATTTAGCACCCCACTGCATGCATTGCTTCTCGAAAAAGGAAACAATAAATACACGAGCAGCGTTACGATGTATGCGGCGCCGTGCAGATACAGCGCGTAATGCGTATGCCATCGTCTTGCATGGCTGTATGCTAAATATGGCTCTATCGCCCCAGTCAGGTCCTCTCTGTCTTGCAGTACGGCTAGTAGGTACTAGTCTTTCGGGTACAGTACTCTAATTGTGCAGTTGCCATACCAAGATCGATTGACTACCAGCAATAGCACGTGCAGCGAGCCCATCTATTATAGGGGCCACCGGAGATGCCGCAGATTCAGACGTCTATCCGTCATGTGCTTGCAATATCCAGCTCTTCAACAATCTATGTTTCTTTTTAATGGGCATATCTTATGGGTGAGACTGTGCTCGAGTCAGTCGCTTAGACCTTGCCTGAAGCCGCAGGTAATTACATTCGATTGACATCGAACAACCAAGATTGCAAATACGACATAAATTAAAAGCATTAAATAGGTTAATTAGCTCTCTTCTCCACCTTCTTCTTGTGGCAGACGGGCGGTGGTGAAGTAGGAGTTGAAGTAGGAGTTGCGGTCAGGATTGAAGTCACGTTTGAAGTGGGGTTCGACGTCGGGTTTGAAGTCGGGTTTGAAGTCGGGTTTGAAGTCGGGTTTGAAGTCGGGTTTGAAGTCGGGTTTGAAGTCGGGTTCGAAGTCGGGTTCGAAGTTGGGCTTAAAGTAGGGATTGAAGTAGGAATTGAAGTAGGGATCGATGGGGTGAGTGTTGGTGAAGCAGGCGGGGTTGATGTGGGTGTTGAAATCGGGGTAGGTTGCGGCGTTGGAACTGGAGTGGGTTGTGGCGTTGGAGTAGGAGTAGGCTCAGGAGTAGGCTCAGGAGTAGGCTCAGGAGTAGGCTCTGGAGTAGGCTCTGGAGTAGGCTCGGGAGTAGGCTCGGGAGTAGGCTCGGGAGTAGGCTCGGGAGTAGGCTCGGGAGTAGGCTCGGGAGTAGGCTCGGGAGTAGGCTCGGGAGTAGGCTCGGGAGTAGGCTCTGGAGTAGGCTCGGGAGTAGGCTCTCGGGTAGGCACTGGAGTATCCTCTGGAGTACCCGCTTGAGGAGTGGGTTGTGGAGTTTCCTCTGGAGTACCCGCTTGAGGAGTGGGTTGTGGAGTACTCTCTGGAGTGGATCGTCGAGTAATCTCTGGAGAAGTGGATTGTGGAGTACTATATTGAGTGGGTTGTGCTGAAGTGGTTGGTGTGGCTGGCTTAGATGGATAAACGATGCCCTGCACATTGTAGGCCGTCTGGGCGGAAACCAAGGCGCTAGTGATCTCATCGACCGCATCGAAAGTCTGCTCAACATAGTCGACTGGCAGCCAGTTGTATACGGCGCCGATCATTTCTGTAGAAGCTACGAGCATATTTTGAACCCCATTGTAGACATCAACACCGACGCCGGCGGAATAAAAGGCGTCGTGCTGGTCAGCGAGACTCTGAAAGACGGAAGCGAGCGCTGGAGCAGCGTCATTGATCTTGCCAATGAGGGTCGTAAAGTCACAGTCAGTCGCACTCGCACTGTCGATTGCCTGACTAATAGCCTCGTAAACCGTAGACATGTCGGTTTTCAATGTAATTTGCTGGCCATAAACATCCGTGCCGTCACTGCTTTTTTGTGTGGGGTCAGCAGTGGCCTCAAAGCTAGTGATCAGCTGCTGGAGTGCACTGCTGTCATTGAGGAGGGTCTGCATGGCATTCGCGACGTCCTGACCATCATCAGAAGCTGTACACTGCTGCTGGGCAAAAGCTTTGGCAACAGCAAGAGCGAGGGAAGCAGCAGAGAACGTGGAAACCATTTTTATAGGAGTTCTGAGATGCTGCAGGGCTGAAGAGAAGTGCAGCTCAATTTATACTCTCATGTCATCTTCTGACCTTTCCGCTTCCAGGAGAGCAATGGAGAGCGGGGAGTGCGTCGGGCGTCGTCGTCGTCAGAATGCAAGCAAATTGTAACGATTTCCTTTTTTTTTACCGTTTACTGCAGTACGGTGCTTAAATTCGTCCAGCATGCAGACGTTGCAGTACATACGGCTAAAATAGTAATCATCGCAGCTTGCATTTAATATATGCTTCGGTACATTTTAATTATGATATATTACAAACCAGGTGTGCAGAATTATTGATATAGAGGTGCTAAATGTGAACGATATTCATCACGAGAGTATTACCGATACCGCGGTACTAAAAGTAGACGTGTTGTCTATTGCATGCGACATCCGCTTCATGCATACGCGTCAACGGGCTGACAGGCCTTTTAGATGCAGCGAAGGCTAGACTCTCGATGGAAGAATTCTGCACCCCCTATTTTTCTTGGCTCAAATTTGCTGCATGCAGCAGACCCTCGTTTTGTGTGGCACGCCGCAGCATGGACTACATTTATAATTGCAATAGCAGTGATAGTTCTAAAGGGATGGAGAAATAACCAAATATCTGTTATTCTTATTTAAAAAATTCAAAATGTGCCAATGTTTTTCAATAGTACTCTCTCGAGATGTTCTCAATTGAAGAATCTAGGCTACGGATTAATCGTTGAGGGCTCTAATATTACCATGGCAATGTAGTCATTGAATACCTCGGAGCACTGACCAGGAGCATTCCGTTGGAAAGCTCTACTCCTTAAGCTTAGCGCTATCTCAGACATGTTGCTTTTAGTAGGCGATTAGCGACAGGCCTCAGGCGACTCAGTCGTAATGCCTTTGTTGCGATTTATCGTCGTACTGTGGGGCCCTATATAACCATACTTTACAAAAGAAGCCGTCGTCATCTCCTGAATTTCTTCTGCATCCATAACTGTGCGGTAGGTGCAAAATGCAAATCAGTGGCGCGTATTTTTATCAGCGGTCGGGCCGACGCGAGGATCTCAAACATGGTCTCACCTGGTCTTACCCATCGAGTGGGTCCAGTACCTTCGATTCCCATGTATTATGTGTAGAAGTTTCAGTAAGAGCCGAATATTAGCATTGAGATGAATTAGATTATTTATCTCAGAATTGTCATTGGCATTCTTAGCACCTCATATAATGGGTATGGCCTGAAATAAACGATGCAACACATTGAATTACCATGGTAACGGCAGTCCCTTCAATGCGTTGACGCGAATGGATCGAATTACAACACTTTGTACGTACGCTCTACACCAAATGTAAGAAGCAGCAATCCCATAATCTCTTCGGAGGCCATATTGTCAGAGTATTATATGGGAAGTTGTAATGATAGTAGCGTATTATTATGAGTATAATAGATTCTGATAATATAAAAAAAAAAAAAAAAAAAAAAAATGAAAGGCATATTCTGGATCCGTCGCACATCTTTGACAGTATCGCCTGCTGCCATGTATTCAGCCTCAGTAGAAGAGAGGATAATAGTCTGCTGCTTCTTGCTTTGCCGTTCAAAAGGTAAAAATAAAAAGAATTGCCCCTCTCAAGGCCTCTTTGACCTCACACCAGTTTTCAGTGCGCTGAACAACGACCTGCAGATCGTCTATGCCGAAATGGTAGTTTGTTGACTAGTCGTAATTGGTACAGTGAAAGTAGAGTCTCTTCGGGATCCTCCTCCTGGATCTTAGTCCAATGTACGGCGAAATTTTTCCTTGATACCTTACATATATATATATAAACCGCCGCTGGGGCTTTGGGGATGAATCTATAGAAATAGCACTATTGGATCTCTCCAGCCTCCGAGAAGATTCCAATAATGTATATTATTTTGGCTGAACGGGTAAAAGACTCAGTCCCCTTCCCAGCTGAACCCTTCTTATCTTAACGTGACTTCGGCAAGAAGACTAATTGTCTTGAAGTAATGCCGGCTTATCAGTGCTCTGAAGTTTTCGGCGATATAAATTTAAATCAAAAGTGCAATCGATGATTGACGTCAAATATGAGTAAATGGCAAAAAAGATCCGGACAACTGACGGCTGTGCAAGAATCTCTACATTACGGTACTTCCAGCGTTCGAATGGCACCGAACCAAATGTTTCCAATTACAGATCATTACAAATTAGTTAGCCCTTTTAACCCGCTTCTTGGAGCAGGTTGGTGGCGATGTTGGAGTAGAGCCACCAGTGGCGGTAGTAGCGCAGTTCGTTGGTTTGCTAGGAAGAACGCTGGGAGAAACGTCATAAGCATGCTGGGCGGCAGTTATGTTGCCAAAAATGTAATCCACCGTATCGAAGACCTGGTCAATAGCGTCGCATGGTAGCCAGTTGAAGGCTGCGTTGATCACTTGCGTAGTGGAGGAAGCCAGTGTAGAGACAAAACCCTGGCTGGTGGTAGTGAGACCGGCCATTGCGAAAATATTTCTTTCGTTTTCGAGTGTGCTAACAATGTCGATAATGGTTGAAGCAGCTTCGCCGAGCAGCGTGACAACAGTTGTGACATCACAGTCATTCCAGCGGATGACGCCGAAGTCAGAGGCGAGGGTTGTTGCATCATTGGTTACAGTTGTCATCTTTTGAGAAATTTGATCGGTGCTCTCGTCCATGCTCCAGCTATTGATAGCCGCCAAGAGGTTATCGTTGTCGGTCATGAGGGTGTCGATGGCATTCACTATGGTAACACCGTTGTCACTAAGCCCACAATCGGCCTGGGCACTGGCAACAGCGGCAAGAGCGAGAGAAATAGTAGCAAGCTTGGAAACCATTTTTTACAAAACAACTAATCTAACGGTAATGTGAAGAGATGCATCTCAATTTATACAGTCTCCCCTCCTTCTTCAGGAGAGCATATAAAGAGCGAGGCGTTTAGCCGTGCCTCGGAGGTGGTCCGCCACAGTGTCAAGCAATTGTACCAGTTTTTTACGACCCACTATACCTTACTTAGATTCGATCGGTGCCCAGACGAGTGTTCAGATCGAAGGCTGCTCCGAAATTATGCATCAACGCTGACAGGGCTGCAATTACAGATACAGCCCACTTAGATGCAGAAGAGGCTAGATTCGCCGTTGTGCTGGCCAATGCATATCTTTGATTTACACGCAGGTAGAACACAGTACAGATCTCGACGAGGGAGCCGTTTCTATTACCCCAATCTTCACATTGTACAAAGGGATAAAGGCAGGACATGGACGCCCAAATTTTACCCATTGAAACGGTATATCTCGAGTTAGCTCCTAAACAATTCTGCCTTCTATACTCCCTATTCTTTCTAAGTTTACCGCTTAAGGGGAAGTTTTCATTCTATGTGCAGTACTAGATTTTCACAGGGTAAAAGAAATAAAAAATTATTTGATATGAGGTGGATCTGAAAAGAATCGAATCTCCATTTATACCCCTTACGCTGCCAGGTGATCATAAAGATAGGAATTCGTGCTCAGACGTCGTCGTCGATCCGATGCAAGCGAATTTAACTGACTTATTTTTTTTTCAGTAACTGTGAGGGATGTAATACTGCGAGGGATGTAATCATTGTGTCCTCTGCGAGGACCCCATGCACTACCGTATTACGTATTCATCCTGCGCGTATACGAATGTATGGATTGACTGCCGCTTTGTACATACGCGTCAGCACGATCTGGCAGGTGTCATTGTTGATTTATAGATGCAGAAAAGGCTAGACTCTCCTTTGAACAATTCTGCACCCCCTATATTTTCCAGTTTCGATCCACTACATGGTTTTGAATACATGTACTACGTACAGTTCTATAACGGGTGGAAAAGTAATCAAATATCTTAAATCTATTACAGTGTTCAACGTGTTAACAGTCAATTTACCGTTACGGAGACATGTACCATTTGAGACAATCGTTGAGATCTTCGCATACTTAGTCCCGAGCGATGGCGGACATCTCATTATTCTGTCTCACTGCACTTTTCTTTTTGCGGATTCGAAAATTCACTTTTATTGTACAACGGTCATATCACGACACTTTCTGCAATCCTGTACATAGCGAAGGAAAGAATAGAAAGTGGACGCACATTTAAAATTCTGGAATGCATATGGAATTGCACGTAGAGAAATTCGGTAACCGGTGCAGTGAGTCTCCTCCGGGCATTGATCTTCCCTAGAATTTCATCGGTTAGGTGCATAGATCTGTGAAAATATAGTTATCTAGATTTGATCTTGGGCGCTCGTGAAGAGTCTAGGGATGTATAATATTTATGGCAAAAATGACCAAAGGCCCTTCCCTATTATTACTGCCAATCAAACCCCTGCTGACATCCGGTTCGATATTATCTTCAATAGCATTCCAAACAGCACTGAAATTAGAATATTACAATTTGATAAGCCGTCTAATTCCCACTGGGGGCTTTCTTCTTGTGGCAGACGGACGGTGGTAAAGTAGGAGTAGCGGATGGTGTTGTAATAGGAATTGAAGTAAGATTTGAAGTCGGGTTAGAAGTCAGGTTCGAAGTTGGATTCGAAGTTGGGTTGGAAGTCGGGATTGAAGTTGGATTGGAAGCTGAGTTGGAAGTTGAGTCGGAAGTTGGGTTGGAAGTTGGGTTGGAACTAGGGTTGGAAGTTGGGTTTGAAGTCGAGTTGGAAGTTGGGTTGGAAGTTGGATTGGAAGTCGGGTTAGAAGTTGGGTTTGACGTCGGATTGGAAGTAGGGTTAGAAGTCGGGTTGGAAGCTGGATTGGAAGTAGGTTTAGAAGTTGGATTGGAAGCTGGGATGGATGTTGGGTTGGATGATGGATTGGATGATGGATTGGATGCTGGCTTGGAAGTTGGATTGGATGCTGGCTTGGAAGTTGGATTGGATGATGGATTGGATGTAGGGTTAGAAGTCGGGTTGGAAGTCGGGTTGGAAGTCGGGTTGGAAGTCGGGTTGGAAGTTGGACTGGAAGTAGGAATTGAAGTCGGGTTGGAAGCTTGGTTGGAAGCAGGATTGGAAGCAGGGTTGGAAGTTGGATTGGAAGTTGGATTGGAAGTTGGATTGGAAGTTGGGTTGGAGGTTGGATTGGAGGTTGGAATTGAAGTCGGGTTGGAAGTCGGGTTGGAAGTCGGGTTGGAAGTCGGGTTGGAAGTCGGGTTGGAAGTC
>NW_027481818.1:0-46701 GCF_965637985.1 Blastobotrys vanleenenianus
GGGTGGGCGGCCTCCCGGGGGGGCCAACCCCCCCAACCCCCCCGTGGCCCCGCCTCGCGGGGGGCTTGTAGAGATGGGGTTCCTTGGGGGAGTTTGGGGGGGGGGGGGCTGGGGCAGAGCCCCAGGTGAGTTGAGAACCTCGGCGGAGCCGAGCTACGGGGGTTTGGGGGCTGGCCCTCAATGGCTAAATGCAGCTGGGTATCATACACCATTGGCAATAGAACACCCTTGGTCTAATAAGCTGGATTAGCACACCGTATATGAAGGAGAAAGCGGCGGGCGCGGGCGCGGTAGTAGTTTTGATGATTTAGTGGTGGGTTAATTCAGTTTACAGCGCTTAGCGCGCGTGTGGCGAGACGCGCTACGCGCCGAGAAAATCAATTTAAAACGCGCTTTTCCTCGCTGATTTCTACAAAGAAAACCTTTGTGACATGTCCCGTCGGCTGGAAGATGGCGGAAACGACATAGGAGACTACAAGGACCATTATAGACAGGACGTTCCGGTTAAACGGGCTCGTTTCTTTGAGGACGTTCCTGTGGCTCATAGTACTCCCCCACCGGAGGACCCCCAAAGGATCGTAGAGGACGCTGTTCCGGATCAGTTCCTGGCGGGGCTAAAGAGTGTTATTGGCGAAATCGACAAGTCACTGGGGCAATCGCTGTACAGCAGGTCCAAGGGCAATATTGAGACAGCGGTTAATATCTATCTGGATCAGCAGGCTAGCGGTGCTGCACGGATAAAATCATCTCCACCACCTCACCAGCGGAGCACGGCTCCGCACCACCCCGGAGGTGAACCGCCCATACCAGTTGACTCTGTGCCTCCAGTAATATCCCGGGCAGCTGAGGAGGTGCGGCCTGATTTAGCAGAGGACCCACAAAACGTAGAAACTGGCGAACTGCCAGCCGTAGAGCATGGCGAACAAAACGTAGAATCTGACGAGCCGTCTGCACAACTCTCAGATGAGCACCGACAGGTGGCTGCTGCTTCGCTGCGGAAAAATTGGGTCAAGCGGTACGTTGGATCATTCCAAGCCATTGTGTGGGCCACTCGGTCCGGTACCGGGTTAGTCCGGTTTGGAGAGAAGCTCGCCGTGACTCGAGTGCAAACCGATAGCGCCGTTAAAGATAATTACGTTGTGCGAATTGCTAAGCGAAGTAACAACCTCGAGTTTGCCAGACTCTCCGAGTCGGACGCAAGGTTCGCTGCTGTGCTCTTAGACTCCGGGTTGTGCGAGTTTACCGCCACCTGCATATATGCAGACGAGAGGCTTCGATTGGGCGACAGCTTCATCACGCAGATTGACTGTTTCCTTCTCAAGTCGGCTTTTTTTGCCGACATTGCTCCTCCGCTGCCGGCGCTCCCTTCAAAAGGGTCGTCGAATAGTAAAGCACAATTCATTGAGAGCCAAAAAGAGTCGCCGGCCGAGAAGCTCATGCGGCTGCGCCAGGTCGGGTTGGTGAAGCTGTTTAATAAGCTGGATCTTACGACGACCGATTTTGAGCCTGCAGATTATGCCGATCCGCCGCAGCACCAGCAGTCTACGCTGACACAGGCACAGGATGCAGATGTAGTTCAGCAAGACGAGCTAGATGCATTGTACAAGCGATCTAACCCACCAGATTATTATCTCGATGAAGTCACGCCGCCGGACACGTTTGCGCTGGAACTGCGATCGTACCAGAAAAAAGGACTCAATTGGATGATTCAAAAGGAAACCCCAGAGGGCGATCTTTCCTCGGCCGACACTGAAAAAGAGCCAATGCATCCGTTGTGGCAGGCATTCAAGTGGCCCTCTCAGCAGGAGCATATGGAGGAACAGGTGTCGACGAATTGCGGTGAAAGGGACGGAGAAAAAGATCCAGAAGATACATTCTACGTCAATCTATACTCTGGTGAGCTCAGCCTGTCCTTCCCAAGGCAAAAGAAGTCCGTCCTGGGCGGAATTCTTGCCGATGAGATGGGCCTCGGAAAGACAATCTCTACGCTGGCGCTCGTCCACGCAAACAAGTATAACCCTCAGCAAATTCGGGAGCCAAAAAGCACTTCTGACGCATCATATGCAAAGCATACTACTCTCGTAGTCGCGCCCATGTCGCTGCTGTCGCAATGGGAGTCTGAAGTGAACGCAGCGTCTAAGCCGGGCACCCTGCGGGCCATGGTCTACTACGGGAGCTCAGCGGGAGCTAATCTACGGACGTTGCTATGCAAGCAGCCGGCAAACCAGGTGCCCAATGTCGTTATCACCAGCTATGGCACGCTCCTTTCCGAGCATGCTGCGCTGCAGGAGTTCCTCAATGCTCCAGACAACAAGCAAAAGTTTAAATACGAGAATTGGTACGATAACCTCAATCTCGACTTATTTGGGCTGTATGGCGTCGAATTCTACCGTGTCGTGCTCGATGAGGCTCACACCATTCGAAACCGCGCGGCAAAGACCTCGAAAGCGTGTTACGATCTTCGAGCCGCCCGGCGGTGGGCGCTTACGGGCACGCCCATTGTAAACAAGCTCGAGGACCTGTACAGTGTAATCAAGTTCCTTGGCGTGGAGCCATGGAACAACTTTTCTTTCTGGCGAGCATTCATTACAGCGCCATTTGAAAGCAAAGGCTACATTCAAGCCATGAACGTTGTCCAAAGCGTCATGGAGCCGCTTGTCCTGCGGCGAACTAAAGACATGAAACAACCCAATGGAGCTCCGCTTGTTGAGCTACCTCCAAAGACGGTTTCAATTCACCGAATAAGGCTCTCCAAAGACGAACGTGATTTGTATTCTTACGTGTATACGCGAGTCAGACGCTCGTTCGACTCGAGCTTAGAGGCTGGCGCAGTCTTGCGTTCTTACACTTCGCTGCTAGCTCAGATCATGCGGCTACGCCAAGTGTGCTGCCACCCGGGGCTGGTTGCAAGGACGCGAGAAGCAAAACGGCAGAACTCTAAAGATACGGACAATAGCAAGCAGCTGGTAGCAGATGAGCCCTCGGAGACCGTGGACTCGGACCGAACTACTCGTGCCCTAGTTGAAGACGATGACTTACAAGCGATGGTAGCAAATTTCACCACTGGAGGCCCGGACACAACCAATGCACCAATTGAGTACCCTTCGCAGGTTGCTCAGGACATCATGTCCGGCAATGAACAGACATGTGCGCTGTGCCTGGAGTCAATTGAGCCTGAAAACATGGCTGTCGCCAGCTGTTGGCACGTTACGTGTCTGGACTGCATTCTTCAACACATTGAGGTGAGTCCCCCCTTTCCCCAATTCTTCTAATTCTGCTGGTTGGCTAACTAATGTGAAAAAAATAGTATCGAAAAGACCGCGGGGAGATTCCGAAGTGCCCCACTTGCCGGAGTAATATATCTACCGATGAGATCTACCGCATAGTTCAGCGTCCGAACAACAAGCTGACACTCCGGCCGTATAAACGTCAGAGCGCAAAGATTAAGGAACTCATGCGACAATTGTACACAGTGCGGCGGGAAGACCCCCAGTTCCGGGTTGTCGTGTTTTCGCAATTTGTGACGTTTTTGTCTATCATTGCAGAGGAGCTCGAGCGGGAGGAGTTTACAGTCTTGCGGTTCGACGGATCAATGTCTCAGCATCAGCGAGCAACTGTCTTGGATAGGTTTCAATCTACCCCAGCTTCTGTCTTGCTCATCTCGCTCACTGCAGGTGGCGTGGGGCTGAACCTGGTGTGTGCGAATAGAGTGTACCTGATGGATCCGTGGTGGAGTCCCGCGGTAGAGGCTCAGGCAATTGATCGAATCCACCGCATGGGCCAGCGGGACCCAGTGACGGTCGTTCGATTCGTTGTTGAAGGCACTGTTGAGGAGCGCATGCTCAAGATCCAAGAGCGCAAGAAGCTTCTCGCCGGGTCTACGCTGGGTCTCTCCGAGGAAGAAAAGCGAGAGCGACGACTAGAGGATATAAAGATGTTGTTTGAATAAGTCAAATGACAATTGAGTAGGGGAAAAAAACCGACTAATGGATGAAGAACGATAGAACGACTAATGAAGAACGATAACGGCTAATGAAGGACAATATACATAAAAAGAACCATTGAACAACCGACTAATACTGAGTGAATGGACAATGTTAAAAAAATGCACTGATTGCTATAATCTACAGGTGAGAACAAAAAATATTTACTTGTCGTTGGACTTCTCCTTGAGGTCCTTCTTCTTGGGGTCCTTGCCCTCGTAAGCAGCGGCGGCCTCTGGAACATAACCGTCAACGGATGGCTCTGGAACAGGAGCTTCAGAGGAATGTCGTCGGTTCCTCCTGGCAATGGCACCTGGGACAGTAGCCTCAACGGATGGGTCCGGGGCAGAGTCTTCATCATCATCGGTGTGACTAAGGAATTCCTGGGTCTTTTCAGCGGCCTCGTGGGCAAACTCCTTAGCCTTGGCCACAGCGCCACCGGCAAGCTCCTTGGCCCTCTCAGTGTAGCCCTCGGCCTTGTGCTTGGCTTCACCGTATCGGGCCTCAGCCTCCTCCTTGACCTGGCCGTATTGGGCCTCAGCCTTCCCCTTGGCCTCGTCGTATCGGGCCTCAGCCTTTGATCGAGCAGCACCAACCTCAGCATCAGCTCGCTCCTTCACGTCCTCAGCCTTCTCCTCAGCCTTCTCCTTGGCCCCACCGACCTTCTCCTTAGCGCTCTCGTACGCACCCTCAGCCTTCTCCTTAGCGCTCTCGTACGCGCCGCCAGCCTTCTGCTTGGCGCTTTCGTACGTGGCCTCAAACTTCTGCTTGGCCTCCTCGTACTTCTCCTTAGCACCCTCGTACTGGGCCTCAGCCTTCTGTCGCAAGGAGGCAAGCTCGGCTTCAGCCCGCTCCCGGGCGCCCTCAGCCTTTTCCTCAGCCTCCTCCTTGACCTCGTGAGCAGCGTCTTCAACCTTCTCCTTGGCCTCCTCAGCATGCTCCTTGGCGGCGTGGCCATGGCTCTTCTTGCCCGAATTGGCCCGGATAATGGCGATAGTGCCAACGGCAGTGACGACACCAGCACCAATCAGCCAGGAGTAGTCACCACCCTTGCCGGCACCACTGTGGGTGGAGTTGAGTCGCACTGGCATTCGCACACCGCCAACCAGTCGAGCTGGTCGGAACAGGGCAGGTCGTGCCAAACCGGATCGCTTCAAAGTCTGTCTAAACATTGCGGGTAATTGAATTGTCCAATGTATTCACAAGCAACAAAAATGGGGTGAGTTGTGCAGCTATATATACCGTGCGTGAACCGCAAGCCTGCCAGTTGTGTCCGCCTTTTGTCCAGAACAAGGTCTCGGGAACGCAATTGGCCAATCCGAGTTCGGGGCATCGATTGACTTAGTCCCGCATACTTAGTCCCGCACAGCCGTGCCAAACTACTCCACGGATAGGCTGCTTCATTTCGAACTTTAAACGGCAAAGGGAAATTCCAAGCGCTATAGAAATTACTTAAAAATGGGCTGGGGCTATACTTGAGGGTTTTCCATCTGTTCGATGGCCTCTTTTTGCTGCTCGTATTTCTGGGCACGCTGTTCGAGGGTAGCAAACCTCGGATGCACGTCGGTGAGATCACGATCGGTGAAGACCCAGACGGATTTGTCGGGTTCGAACATGAAGCTCATCTGCTCAAGGGACCGGTTGGCAGTCTCGGGCTGGAATAGGAAGCAGACAATGGCCGCTAGGAAGGAGATACCAGCAAACATGATGTAGAGCCTCCAGGAGATGCGTTCGAGCGCAGTGGGAATGTACATTGCGAACCAGAAGTTCACGAACCAATTGGTAGCTGTCGAGAGGGAGTTTGCTCTCGCTCGTGCAGACATGGTGAGGATCTCTGCGGGCACGACCCAGGCTGGTGTGGCCCAGCTAATTGCGAAAGCGGCTACATAGAGGTAGAGGAAGGCGATTACGGCTCTACCCGCGGCCAGGTTGTTGGAGAAGTCGAACTGAACCTTGTTGGTGTCTGGATTGGTGTGAGGGTGGCCCACTGTCTTCATGATAACGCCAATGAGTAGCATGCAGACTCCCATGCTAATGGCACCCAGGATGAGCGGGCGCCTTCGGCCCCAAGTATCGAGATAGTACATGTTAGGCCAGGTAACGACGTTAAGAATGACGCCTTGAATGACATTGGAGAGAAGTGAGGCCTCAGTGGAGCCTACGCCGGCCTGTTGGAACAGGAATGGTGCGTAGTACATGATGCTGTTGATTCCGACTGCTTGCTGGAAGAACTGGACTGACATTGCCAGGATGGTTCGGCGGCCGTGCTCCTTGGAGAAGAGGATTTCAAAGTAACTGGGCTTCTTCATCTGGCGCTCGATTTCGAGCGTTGCCTTGATTTCCTCGTACTCGGCGATGACAAATGAGTCGGTGACGTCGCCATTGGCGTGGACTCGGGCTAGCACTTCGAGCGCCTTTTCGGGGTGGCCCTTGGAGACCAGCCACCGAGGGCTCTCTGGCATGAATATCATGACAATGGCTAGTAGGGTGGTAGGGATGAGCTGGAGCCCCAGTGGGAGTCTCCACGAAGCATTGGAATTGATGTAGGAACAGCCATACTGGATGAGGAAGGAACTGAGAATGCCGAAATTGATGACACACTGTTGCAACGAGATGATGCGGCCTCGAATCTGAGGTGGACTGATCTCGGACTGGAAGAGAGGCACCCCCATGGCCGCAGTACCGAGGCCAAGACCATTAATAACTCGACCTGCAATGAGTGCATAAATGTTATTTGACCCGCATGTCGTGGCTATTCCAATGGTGAACACCGAGGCGCCGATAATGAGCGTCCACCGTCGGCCCAACTGGTCAGCAATAAATAGACCAGTGAGAAGCGAACCTACGAATGCGCCGGCCTGGATAGATGAGGTGATACCGCCTTGCAGGCCGTTTGAAGGGTGATTGAAGTATTCGTTGAACTGATCCATGGTCAGGATACCGCTGATTGACCCCGTGTCGTATCCAAACGCATAGCCGCCCAGGGTCGGGGCAATGCCATACATGTAAAGCTTCCACTGATGCCCCATGTTTTTGTGCGATACTTTTCCCAAATGGAGGATCTATTACTATTTATCTATGTTGACAATCCCCACAGCGACGAAAGCTTGGCTAGACAATGCGCAGTGTCGTATGGATCTGCTGTGTTATTATTCAGGTGCGGATCGATCATTGTGCTATCTCCGTTCAACTATACAGCATTTACTACCTTGTATTGCAGTATAGCCTACGTTGGCAATCCCAGCAGTGCCGAAAGGTTGGCTAGACAATGTACAGTGTCGTATGGATCTGCTATGCTACTCAAATGCAGATCGATCGGTGTACAATCTCCGCACAGGTCGTTCAACTGTTCTGTATAACATTTACTACTTGTATTGTAGCATAATCTGTTAGGAGACTGCTAATTGTACATTATTTGGATATAGTACCGGTAGTTACAGTATCAATGCCTATAATCACTCTCACTTCTTCGTATTGTGCAATTGACTGTTCGGCGCAACTATTCCCCGTAAGCGGATGTTGGACGCGGAACCATGATGCATGCACTCCATAAACCGAATGTGTCAGGTACATCAGCGGCACCGTTCATGGATGTTCAGTTGCCCAGTGGGCGGCAAAGTTCGCCAATCTCCACCCGAATTTTCTGCTGTTACCTTAGGAATTGATTGAAACCGCCGTCTGGGACATTTAATGTTGATTTCAATACATGGTTATGACATCAAGTTTGCTTGTGGGGGGCATGCGGCAAATACGTAGTAGCTAGGGATTGCGATTGGTACGTTACAGGGCTAGTAATATATGCTAAAGATATGTACTTCGTTTTAAGGTGTAAAACTGGGATGCTTATATTTCGGCCCTGCCTAAGGGCATTGAGCTTATCGCGGAAATCAGATATTTTTTCTTCAAATATGTTAATGCTTTTACACAAATCATACTTCAAGATCATAGTTGATCTCTTGTACCAGTAGATTTACTTGATGAACACCTGTCAATTGTCTAACTGGTATCAGGTACAATAGAACCCTCAATACCGTCGTGCCCTGCGTAGTAGACTCGCTAGGGCTGTGCATTCAAAATATGGCCATCCCCCTGGTACAGATGATAGCGCATGGAGGAGTCTAGAAAGCCAAAGCGGTGATAATAGAGAGCGCCGCTGCTATACCGGGTATTGGTCGTATTAGTGGACTACTGGAAAGATGTACTGGGTATTTAGCCGTGGTTGATGCGTCATATATATGCAAGGCCCCCGCCTAATGGGCCGATCAGCGTGGGGGAAAATATGGATAAATGAGCTGTACGAAAGGCAGGCCCAAGTGGAAAACTGCTGTTAACTAGATTATTCTTTTCAAAAGATGAGCAAAATAGAACTAGCACAGAGGTTGCCTGGAATTGTTATCGGAGGAGGAGTATTTAATACTCAAATGAACGATGACCCCTATAAACTACCTGTAGCGGAAATCCTCGACAAGGCCTTCGAAGTCGGCATGAACGCAATCGACACTTCACCGTACTATGGTCCCTCTGAGGAGCTGATTGGAGAAGCTCTTCTCAAGCTCCAGGACAAATATAAGCGAGAAGACTACATTCTCATGACCAAAGCCGGACGAATAGCGCTGAACAAGTTCAACTATTCCAAAGAATGGATTCAGTCCTCTGTAGAACGATCTCTCAAGAGGATGAACACCTCATATCTTGACCTCGTGTACTGCCATGACATTGAGTTTGTCTCTGAGGAGGAACTGCTTGAAGGTGTTGGCACTCTATACGAACTTAAAAAGAGAGGGCTAATTCACAACGTTGGAATTTCGGGGTATCACCCATCAGTTCTAAGCAGGGCCATATTGAAGATCAAAGAAACGCTAGGATTTGTGCCAGATGCGGTACAGAACTATGCTCATTTCACTATCCAGAATACCCAGCTTGCTGGATACTTGGACCAGTGGCAGTTTCTCGGGGTGAAATGTGTTCTCACCTCTAGTCCGTTGAACATGGGCCTTTTGAGCGGTAAGAGTGCTCCGGACTTTCATCCAGCTCCAAAGGAGTTGAGGAAGAAGGTGTTGGAGGCGGCTGAGTTTATTCAGGCTAAATACGGTATGACAATGCCTGAGGCTGCGCTGAGGTTTACAATTGGCAAATGGAACGAGCTTAGCGACAAGAATGGTGGAGGGTGTGTTATTAGTGGCATTAGCTTTATGAACGAACTAGACACGTTGCTTAATGTGTATTCTGAGTTAATGGCAGCTCCTGAAGGGGCCAAGCCAGTTGGGAATCGATACCAGTTGAATAAGGAAGCATTGCGCAAATACGAACCAATGTTCAAGGAGGTTGAAGAGAAGTTTGGAGATTTGTATGATTATGAGTGGATGAGTCCTCCAGAGGGATTTAAGAGGGAGTAGACTGAGATAAAGGACGAATATAGACTGACATAGCCCTTGTTGATTTGCGAAAACGCACACTAAGTGGTACATGTATCCAAGAGCTTTTGTAAGTGTTGGGTTATTATACTAATTTGGCCCTATAATGCAGTGTTAGTTCAATGTGATATTATGGTACTACCTGGTACAGTGTACACCGAGAATGAACTAGGGAGTTCTAGCTGCAAAATCCAAATGCCTTAAAACACATAGCCTACTGATTCGTTTATTCTAATCTATGTGTCAAGAACTTGGGCTTTTTCCTACCGATAGTAAATCAATGTCATCTGGTATCTTTGCAAGTCACAGCAAGCTCATTCAATAATCGGGGTCCGCGAACTAGCCTTGTTAGCCGACTGCATGAGGATTAGTCTACATGCAGGAACGCCAAGACTACTACATTGATATCATCCTCAGGGGAGGCACAGTATTATTACCGCATTTTCATGGCTAACCGTTCGTGAGAGATACTCCTTTGATAGGCACCTCTAGGAATTGGATGTTCACAATTGCGTTGTGTTGCCCCAGTTAACCGGATATTACACCTTTAATCCTTTATTCTATTTGATATACTTCTTTCTTATCGCTTCATAAAACGATCACCAAGGTATCCCACATTGTAACTCTGCAAGCTAGACGTAAACCGGGGTAATCGCCGGAGGTGATAACCGGGGAGATTGCCGACTCTCCACAAACTACTGATCTACAGGCACCATATAAAGCCTCCAAGTTACTGATTGGATTGGAATAACAGCGACAATTGAGTCAAGATGTTGCAATCAATAGTATCAGCAGTTCTAGCTTTCCTTCTACTTGGAGTTTGCGAGGCCAGAAACCCGAAGGTGAAACCAGGGGTCCTGGTATTCCTGGAGTCTCACTTGGATCTCGTCAAAGGCCGAAACGTTGGCATCATCTCGAACCCGACCGGTGTCTTACCAGATTTGACCAACGATGTTGACTATATCCATGCCAATTTGAAGGAGAAGATTAATCTCAAGGCCATTTTCGCCCCAGAACAGGGTTTCAGAGGTGCGGCACAGGCTGGCCAGTCTGACGGCGCTTACGACGACGAGAAGACTGGAATTCCTGTATACAGCCTCTATGGGAACACTTCTGCAGAGATCAATGAGATCTTCGATACTGCTGGAGTGGACACTATTCTGTTTGACCTTCAGGATGTTGGCGCCCGATACTACACCTACATCTGGACAATGTCTGATACCATGGAAGGCATTGCTGGTACTAACAAGACGCTCATTGTATTGGATCGGCCGAATCCAGTGAACGGATTGACTGTTGATGGACCTCTGGTCGAGTCCAACTACAGCTCCTTTGTCGGCAGATATCCGATTCCAATTCAGCACGGTATGACTGTCGGTGAGTTGGCGAAGCTGTTTAATGACAAATATGTGCCCAACAAGACCGGCGGGAAGACTGCTAATATTGAGGTCGTCTGGATGGACGGCTGGAAGCGAGACATGTACTACCATGACACTGGATTGCAGTACGTCCTACCGTCTGTCAATCTCCCTACATTGAATAGTGTTCTTAATTATGTCGGTACTTGTTTGTTCGAGGGTACTACTATGTCCGAGGGACGGGGCACCACTCATCCTTTTGAAATTCTTGGAGCTCCCTGGATGGATTATCACATGGCTGACGAGATGACCAAGTTGGACCTCCCTGGTGTACTTTTCGCTGAATCCTACTTTGTGCCCACTTTCGACAAATTTGAAGGCGAGACTGCGGTCGGTATCCAGATCTACATCACTGATCGAACCAAGTTCAGTGCGATTCGAACTACTCTTGCTATTATGCTCAAGGCGCACGAGCTCTATCCAAAGGATTTCGCGTTCACTGACTCAGACTTTTTGCTTCTTGCAGGGTCTACGTATATTAAGGAATCCGTACTCAGCGGAAAGCCTGTGGATGAGATTGTCGAAGGGTGGCAGGCAGAATTGAATGGATTCAAGAAGCTCAGAAGGCATTACCTTCATTATTAAATTAACTTTCTAGATAACTACTGTAGTTAAAGAACAGTTATGTTGCAGCTTTACGCAATAGGGCAATGCTGCATTTGCCTGAGAACAATCGCTTTTGGCCAATTGCAAAGTACCAATTAAATTATAAGATATACCGTTTAGAGATCCATTCTTAATTACTATAAGTTTTGAATATGGTACCGGTACAACGTAAGAGAAGAAGAACACGGTTCATTACGTAGTGATTATTGACTTTTTTCGATGACTGTTGAGTAAAGGCAGTCAGCCCGAACTTATAAATATCTCAAAATCCTACAACGAGCCATTTGGATGCTCAATATTGAACAGTTTCTCGAGCAATTGAGATTCGGATTTCTCCAATCACGTTACAATTATAACGTTAATTCATCGCAAATTAAAAAACGCGCGCGCAAAAAATGACACCTGTGGGATTCGAACCCACGCCTCTTACGAGATTCGAAATCGCGCTTTAGCACCGAAAGCTTACACTTGAGTCGAACGCCTTAGACCAACTCGGCCAAAGTGTCAAGAATTCCGAAAAAAATTTTTCAGTGACCATACCACCTCATCTTGCTTACGTAAGCAAAAATCACGTGATCTTGAAATCACGTGATATTCCTTTTGTTTTAAAAAGAGACTAATGGCACAGTCAAGTTACTGGATATCATACTGGGCCATCAATTGAGCTTCCTTAGCGCATCTAACCAATTGTTGGAGGCTAAATAGATCTAGGCAATAGATTCCTATTATGGCTCCTGGGGGGTTGGGGTGTGAATACCTTGAGTACAGATGTTAGCAAGAACAACAATATCAATGTTGGACAGGCGAACAAGTACACAGGAATATCTAAGTAAAAGGTTAACAAACTGTAGGACAGCAATAATGATAAAGCATACCAAGTAGTAAGAAATAACACACGTAAGTCAGGGACAGAGCGCACAGCGATGTCCAAGGTTCTTAGTAGAGTTATGTATCAGACTAGTAATGATAGACTGCAGCAGGTTCACAGAAACGGTGAAGAAAGGAAAAGAGAATGGGGGGTGGTGACTCTTTATAGGAGCCACTCAATTGACTGAGTATGATCGGATAGGATGATTCCGGGAAGTCTAGTGCCGAACCTGTAACCTACCAATGGTTACGGTCGTGGTAGTAACTCCAGTATCTCCGGGTTCCTGGTCTGTCTCATCATGATAAGCTGAGACATGTGATGTCGATACACATTGTCCCTTTGACTTCCAACACCAATGACAGGAGGGAAAAGTCCTTTCTTCTAGAGCAAAAACACGTGGAACACCAATGATGACGATGTGACAATGATAACACTTCCCCCACAAGTTACCGGAGAAAGGACCAGTGCTAGCAATCCAATTGAAGGAAGCCATCTAATGAGAGAGTTGCAGTATGCAGCTCTAGAAATTAAGCACTGTGACCAAACCTTCATTCATATTGAACAAAAATTGCAGATTGAGACCTGGCAACTGCCATTACCCGTTGTAGTTAAAAATGTCAACAGCAAGACCCGTTCCTTCTTTATCTGCGCATAAGGCTAAGAAATACTATTGGACCTATGCCTATGGATCAGTAAAGGTCAATACAATGTAGTGCCAGTATTGGACTTGCACAAGCGATATTGAACGCATGTTAGATGAAGTGGGGATCTAATCACTAGACGATGCAAATATGTACATTATACAATTGTTGAAACAAACCAAGAGCTCCCAGTAATCCCATTTGCAATCACTTAATTGTAACATCTATATTCCAAAAGTTGGTATACTACAAATAGAACCAAAAATATAAAACATCATCGTATATGATACCAAGAGCATCTACTCGGCCACAAGAGAAGACAAGCCTATAATAGTAATACCCAAGAAGGCAAACATTAAAGTATTACTCTGCTTTCCGCCAAAGGCGACACTGGCACCGTACATCTGGAGGCCTATAATCGACAACAGACCAGCCGTCGTTGCCATCAACACACCAAACAGCAGGTTGTACTCATTGGTGGCCTTGTTTCTGAAATACAACCACGCGAAGAACGCGCCTATGGGCTGGGAGAAGCCTCCCAGGACGACTGCTGTCAGAATTGAGGCAAATCTGCTTCGCAGGGCCAAATACAGCGGGAATGCAATGGTAAATCCTTCGGCAAAGTTGTGGACGGCTAGACCGGAAAACACTGCGAACCCTAGCCTGGGGCTTGCATGAGATGTGGCAAAGGTAATGAATCCTTCGGGAATCTTGTGGACAGAAATTGCGAGCGCCGTCTGAAGCCCAATTGAAAACATGTGCGAATACTGAGTCGACACATGGTGATGGTGGTGCTGTTGCTCAACATCGCTTCCTGCACCCTCGAGGTCCTCATCTTCGCTCGTCAGAGACGCTCCAGTGTCCTTAAAACAGTCCTCTACGCTGCTGTATCCCATGCACCGACCAATACACCGCTTCCCTCCAAGCCGCGAAGTTGTGAGATCAATTATAGACATTCGCCTTTTAACTCGTGGCGACTTGAGAAGCGGCGAACTTTCGCTCACCAGCAAATGTTCGTGTGTTTCGGCATTACTTTCATCCCCATGGTCAGTCATTGCATGATGGTGATGGTGATGCGTATGGTGTTCATGGTCATTCTCTTCTTCTCCCTCATGGGCGCAATGAACAATGCTTTGCGACGTAAACACGTGGATAATGAGATTGATCAAAGACGAGATGATAATGCCCAGGATGTAAATCCCCAGCAGCAGAGCATTAGCCATCCGATCCGTCTTGACCGCCGGGCTGTCTTCAAAGTACTCCAGGGCCTCTGGGAGCAGCCTGTACATAGAAGTGAAGAGCAGGATGCCGCTGCTCAGACTCAGGCTTGCAATCAAAAAGGACTTGTTATTCTGGAGATCAAGCCGGGGCTTATGTGGAAACAGCCTTGCCCATGCAAGATCCAGACATATGGTGAACGAGCCCAGGATGCTCGCTAGCGACGAGGCCAGGGTCAGAACCCATCCGCGCTGGTCGTTAGTCAAGTCGAGCATTCTCTCCTAAAAAAAGTTGAACTGTCCTGGAAAACGCCACGCCTATATTATACCCAGGATCAACCGTTCAACCAACAAGGTATGTGATTATTAACTTAAGCCCAACCACTGGCTACGATGTTTGCTCCCGCCACGCCTCGCCAAAGTTTTTTTCCCTATCCGGCCCGGCTGATCCGTTTAAACCGCTCGCTTCAGACTGTATTGGGCTTATTGATAGCAGTAACTTTAAGACTTTCGCTATTTATTTCAATTCTACAATCTATTGCTGGCTGGATTTATCGTTATATGTTTGGCTTTTGGCTGCATATGGCACGGGGATCGCCCGCATATGGTCTTCGCAAGCATGTCTCATATTGAACTTGAGCCGCACGGCGTAACAAATCATAGATCCGACGGTATATCATAGTGGTAATATGTAATATTGTAATATTTATGGCATGTCACCCAATATATAAGAATTATTATTAGCTCTATGTTGAGCAAACTATCTCGTCCGGGTTCAATAACTAAAGTGATATGCGATGGCATTCTGACTTAACACATGAGGCACGATTATACCTACAAGGTACAAGTCTTATGTGCGATCTTGACCAATGGCACATTACAAATTACCGATTCTGCCGGTGAAATAATAATAATCTTGATTAAGATTCCTAAGGCGAAGGAAAACTTTCGTCGTTCATCGTGTCCTCGGCGAAGCCGAGCTACGGGGGTTTGGGGCTGGCCCCCAAGTCAATCGAAGCCCATCGAGTTCATGGGGGGACCAGTCCCCCCAAACCCCCCTGGGGGCTTCGCGGAGTTCTATATCTCACCTGTGATCAATTGGAGTATTTGTTATTATGTACGTACTGTAGTACCGGCAGTGGAGCACCGCTTTGCGGTGAGAAAACGCTGTTACAGCGTCACAAACCTCCCAACGGCGTAACAAGAATGTGTAACAATTGCAACAGCGCTACAAATTTGCAACAGCTGAGCCCGCCTAGGTAGGAAGTTAGATATTCGAAGGCCAGCGTCGTTGAAGTGTACGTATCGTGAATATATAATAAAATGGCAATATATAATAAAAATAAAATAATAATTTATCGATGGTATGGATGGTAGCCACCACCACCGCCATTTCGGCCATAGACGCCTCGGCCACCTCGCGAATTCTTCGATCGTCCAGACCGTGGCCCCGTAGGAGCGCCAGAAGGCGGGCTCTGCGACCGTCGCCCATGCGAACCCGACCTCGACCTCCTGTGGTCGTCTCTGTCTCGGTTTCGCTCACGATCCCGCCGATTGTATCGGCTTCTGAATCCTCGGTCCCGGTAAGCGTTTGGATTCCTGTCATCTCCACCACCATAATGCTGCTGCTCACCATCGTCATAACTGCCTTCAGCAGGGTGGTGCGGCTCATCACCCTCGCCTTCGCCCTGCTGGCCACCCTGCTGCTGCTGTTGCATCTGCTGGTACATCTGCTGCATCATGGGGTTCATCTGCTGCTGCTGCATCTGTGGATTCATGGCCATCATCTGTCGCATCTGGGCCATATAAGCCTGCCACTGCTGCATGTACTGGCTCATCATGGCCGGGTTCATGCCGCTACCGTAGGCATTGCCCTGCTGCGAGTGGCTCATGCTCGACTGCTGGTCGACCATACCGTTCTTGGACCGTGGTTCGGCCCTCTTGACCTCAATTGGCTTGTTCTTGAGAATCAGGAACTTCTCCGACACAATTCGCTCCACGGCCTGATCCGAGTCGAAAGTGACAAACCCAAAGCCTCGCGGTCGCCCCGTGTCCTTATCCATCATCAGCTGAGCGTCAATGACCGTACCGTACTGGTCGAAGAAGGACTTGAAGTCGTGCTCGTTCACATCAGAACCGACACCACCTACGAAAATCTTGGCCGTCTTGTCCTGCTCCTCACGCGGAATGGCCCGCTTCGGGTCAATGATCTTTCCATCAAGGAAGTGCTCCTTCTTGAGCACCTCAGTAACGCAGTGGGCGTCCCGGAAAGTCAGGAAGCCAAACCCTCGAGACCGCCCGCTGGCGTTATCCCGCATGACAGTGCAGTCAACGACCTCGCCAAACTGGCTGAAGTAATTCTTGAGCGAATCGTCCGTGGTCTCCCAGTTCAGCCCACCAATGAACATCTTGCCCTCATCCTTAGGGGGAATGTATATATTGCCAGTGCTGATTCCGCCTACACGGTGCTCGATCGGGGCAGGCTGCTCGGGTTCATACTCCTGGATCGGAGCTGGGGGTTCAGCGGTCACAGCTGGTGCATTTACGGTGCTCTCAGGAGCCTCGGGCTTACTTTCTTCGTGCTCGGCGGTCTCCGTAGCAGCAGGCTGTTCCGGAGTGGGCTCCCTGGGCGGTTCTTGGCCCGCTTCTTGGGTCTTCGGAGCCTCTTCTTCTCCGCTATATAGTACGAAAAATCAACTAATTAGCACACTCAACAATTAAAACCAGGATGGGGGATATTTACTAGATGTCTGCGAATTCGTCGTCCTCGTCAAAATTAGACATTGTGATTAATTATAGACCGTGTACACAGCAACTAAAGCCTTTCTGAATTAACTATAATTAAATTAGCAGTCCTTTTTCTTCTCTTTTTCTCTCCAATGTCACTCGCTCTCCTGGTAACTACCCGTTTTCCAAAAAAAAACCGAAGAGAGATCGAAATCAGAAAAACACGAGTTGTTAGGTCGCCAGGTTTTTCGTGGCGCTCCCGGCCCCCTTTAGGTGGAGACCCGCGGGCGCAAGCCACCTCCCGGCCCCCCAAGTGGTTTACCCGGCTTTCACGACACGGAGGGAACGCGCATAGTGGACAGCTTGGGGGGCCAGCCCCCCAAACCCCCCGTGGCTCCGCTGCGCGGAGGGCTTGGCGATTTTTGTTTCTATTAGTCTAGCAAATTACGAGGATTCTTCGGAAGGTTGGAATTAAATTACGATTGCTGATACTACCTACCTAGTCGAACAATTGAGATTCAATGCATTCAGTAACAAAATTCTTTATCTGTTTTGATTCGAGGGAATCGCATATCATGGATCTATCTCTATAGCCGTAAATGGCTTACTCTGAATGCCAGTTTTATCGCTAGCTGACATGTATTAGTATGGTCAAGTTCCCGGCGTAATTAAGTACAGTTAAGTGAAATATACATATGTACGGTATATTCAACCTAATTGATAGTATATACCGATAAATATTGGATAGGGAGAGATTTAAACACATCAAGTAACAAAGCTGTTTGATCATTTGACCCAGTGGATGGTATGAACTGGATTTATCTCCTTAGACTGGTCACTTGCTCCGAATGAAGGCATTATCGCTTAGTATGGTCAAGTTATCGGTCGCGTAATTAAGTTAGTACAGTTAAGTGAAAAATATATATTCAACCTTGATATATCTACCAGAAGTAGTAGACGATATCGGAGATTGACATTGGATAGATGAAGGAATTCCTGATATTGTTAGCTCAGGCACACGAGAACTTCCGCGTAGCAGAACTGGAGTCGCTCGCCGATTTGCATGGCATCAAAGTCGATCTGTCCGGACATGACGCCAAAAGCCCGTTTCTCGTAGTAAAGCTGGAGAGCTGTGAAGAAGCAGTCAAGCTGGTCGAAAAATCCATCCTCTGCTTTGCTGTTTACGAACTCTATGGCTACGGAGAGGATCTGGCATCCCTGCATGCTGATGTCAAGCGAAGACAGCCCCAGGAGTACTGGGATCAGTACAAGCAAAACACATTCAAGTTCGAGATCAACTGCTTTCAGGGAACACGGCCATGGCAAGACCAGGTAGACATCATTGAGAGCTTTAAATACATGGCCCTCGAGGGCAAGATCCGCATGAAGAACCCTGAACTGCTGTTTTCCGTGCAAGAAGACTGGGATGAGAAGGCTCCTCACCCCAAGCGAATGTGGTTCGGACGGCTCTTGAGCTACACAGACCGCAAGTTCGTTGACAAGTACGATCTAAGGCGGCGGAAGTACATTGGCACAACTTCATTCGATGCAGAATTGGCGTCGGTTACCTGCAACATTGCCCAACTAAGCCCGGGAAAGTTCATGTATGACCCATTCGCTGGGACGGGAAGCTTCTTGGTGGCAGCAGGACACTGCGGAGCGCTTACAGTGGGATCCGACATTGACGTGCGCATGATTAAGGGCAAAAAGGACGCTACGATCCCGGCCAACTTCAAGCAGTATGGGTTCCAGAACCGGTTTTTGGACGTCATGACCATGGATTTCACCCACAATGCATTCAGAAGTAGCCTTAAGTTCGACGCAATAGTGTGCGACCCTCCGTATGGCGTTAGAGAAGGGTTGCGAGTTTTGGGATCGAAGGACCCTGAAAAGTTCAAGGGTAAAGAGGCTGTTCTAATCGACGGCGTTCCAGCGCATCTTCGTCCGGGTTACATCCCTCCCAAGAAGCCATACAAGCTCAATGCATTGTTGGACGATTTGCTTGCGTTTGGAGCCGACCATCTGACCCCGCGAGGACGACTCTGCTTCTGGATGCCTACTGCTAACGATGAATTTGTTCCAAACGATATCCCGCAGCATCCTGATTTGGAATTGGTGCACAACTGCGTTCAAGAGTTCAATAAATGGTCGAGGCGGCTGTTGGTTTATAGGCGCCGAGGAGCTGGGGAGGGCAAAGGTATTGCTTACTCCGTAAAGGACAGAGGGGACGAAGAGTTTAGGCACAAGTACTTCCGGGGCTTCAAAGCTACTGATTAGCTTTTGTATCTACCTTCCAATTAGCTCTATGTATCTGTTGTATAGTATACGTCTGGAAAGATCTTCCGGCAAAATTGATGAAGCTTTTACGTCCAGCATTGATTTCATAGAATGCGCTAAACAGCGATAAAACGGTGATTTAATAAAGTGCTTCAAGCAGCACCAAGCAAATGGAATGGTGATACATGATCGATCTGTTGCGATAACGTTACCTTGAGAGATTTTACTGTTAAGTTGTAGCCAAAAAAATTAAAAGATAGACAATTTATACTCTTTTTTTTATTCATCTACATACAGATACCAAATACTCAAACTAGAACAGCTAAACCAGTTAGTCAACTCATTTGCAATACTTCGCCTATACCAATAATAAGTGTTGTCAGGTTTTTCTACTATCTTTTCCAAATTTGCAACATCAACGATAATCAGTTGTCCCTATCTGGTTGATCATCATTAAACACCCCTCACTGAGCTAGGCAAGAAATTCCAAGAATTGTATCACTTACCATTTCAATCGGCGATATAGAAAGAAGAAAGAAGTGAGATGCTGAAAAATTTCAGCTTTATAACGTGTCGCGCTCGCACCAATCATTCATCCCAGTAACAACTCCAACATATCTCAGCCCACCAATACCTATCAACCATGAAGGCGACTTCAGGACCAGTTCTGGCTGCCATGATGGGCATTCTGTCCGGTAAGTAGAATGAATACATAAAAAGGAATATAAAGTCCCTAATTTTTTCAACTACAGGGTACCTCTTCTTCAACCCTATCCTCCAAGAAAAGAAGTACGACCTTGAACAGGAAAAAAAGCGAAACCAACAGACTCAACAGGAGAACGCCCCACAGGACAAGCAGTGAAAGAGAAATATAATATTTACATGTACATATAATTTAAAGGTCGTTTCATTACCACAGGAGTCATCGTTAGCGGTTACTTGCTCATGCTTCGTAGGAAGTTGTTGCTCTTGATCTTCTCCCGGTTAGCCTGGCGCCGCTCCAGAGCAGCCTTCTTTTCTGGATTCGCCTCCAGCTTCTGTGTCTTGACATTCTCGTCGAGTACCTCCCATAGCCAATCCGGGTACTGGTCCTCTGGCAATGCAACTGGATCCTCTCCGTTCTTTCGGACGTTGATCCCTTTCAGTACGGTCCCTGCCGGTGCTATCGACGCGACCTTGATCTTCTTCTTTGGTGCAGCTGCAGCTTCAGTCGAGTAGGCTCGCGCCAGCAGCCTCGAAGTCCTCAGTAACAGTCTCATCTCTAATAGCTCTCTTTTCCGATGATGGAGGGCTCGAACGGGGATATTGAAAAATTGTCCCAAATGGTCGACCACGACGTGATAACCCCAGTTAACTTAATTTTTCAATCTCAAAACAAAATAAAAAAATATTTCTTATCGAGATCGATATTTACAAAATAAACCATTTAAAGATGGGTAAAGCTCCAAAAGATAGAAGTAGCAGGAAGCTGCGCAAGGCTTTGGACCCCCTGGCCCGGAAAAGTGCCGATAAGCCACAGAAAGTGGACGAGAAAGATGCCCAGACTACGACCATCGCTCCGCTAGTCGCCAAGCTCAACTCTGCGAACCCAGAGGACCGTGCCATGGCTTTGGGGACCATCTCCGCCTTGGTCGAGAACGAACAGCTGAGAATGATGTTCTTGAAGGAAAAGCTTGTGGCCAAGATTTTGGGCACCTCTTTGAAGGATAGCGATTTCCAGGCGGTAGCCAATGCCTACGGCTTGCTGCGGAACCTGGTCATTGAGCAGGGCTACGACCTGGCGAAGTACGTTTACCGACAGAATGTGCTGGAAACTGTTGCTGGTGAGACTCAGAAGTGGACCCAGGTTATTCAGAGCGGCTCTGAGTTTGAGAAACTGACTGCTCAACAGAAACAGGCTGGTCTTGAGACCCTCCAGAACATTCTGGGGCTAGCCTGTGCCATGGCTGGGTTTGATGACGAAATTTTCGAGGCGATTTCTGTTAAAATGCATGTTTCTGAGCTACTTCCGTTCATTATCGACTTCTGCAAGGCGAACATCAACGACACTGCCCAGCTCTACTATGTGGCCATCGAGTCTCTTTACACGCTCTCTGAGGGTAATCCGAACCTTACAGCCGCGCTGGAAAAGTACAATGTCGAGCAATTGGCTGATTCACAGCTCCCAGCCGAGACTCACGTTTACGTCATTGGCGCGATGTACAATATCTTCATCGAGCACAGCATTAAGGAGAAGACCAAGGACAACAGCATCTCATTGCAGCTACTACAGAAGCTGCTTTCTACCGTGAAGTCGATTGATTCCGCCTCGGCAATTAAGAAGCTCGAGGAGGACAAGTTTGACTTCCATGCCCGATACTCCGTCAATGCCGTGCAGACTGGACTTGAAATCTTTGCCGCTCTCTCCGAGACCGTAACTCTCGACCCTTCATTGATCTATAAGGCCGAGGAAAGTAGCGAAGCAACTGGTAACGATTCTATGGAGGAAGACCTCACTGACGAACAGGTAGCAGAGAAGTTCCTGGAACAGCAGGATGCGGCCCGAAAAGCTGCAATGGAGGAACGGAGAGAAGAGCCAGAGGATGAAGACGAAATGTACGACGAGGATTCTTACGACGAGTCGAAGCAGGACCCAGTCGTTACTTATCTGGAGGACGAGATTCTGCCATTTATCGTCAGTTTCTTGTCTAATCCAGTTTTCTCTACTCGAGCTTTTATTGCATTGAACAACATCGTATGGACTCTCCAGGACAACCTGCCGCCAATTGCGCCAAAGTGGAAAACTAATGCTGCAGAGCTTTGGAACAATATTTTACCCATGGCTGGCAATGACCTCGGCGACATTGAGGCTCAGAACGGTGCTGTTGGTGTGCTTTACGCCATTGCGCAGGCTTTCCGAGGCGATACTCCGGTCTCCGTCGAGCAGATTCGGCCTATCGTTCAGCTATTCGTTAAGTTCCGTGATAACAAGGATATTGACAGAGATGCCGTGGCCGAGTATGGCAGCCGAACAGTTGGTATGCTCACTCAGATTGCCATGCGCGCTGATAGGCATGAGATAACCAAAGAGGTCGCCGACTTCCTGCTCACCATTATTACTCAGCCGGCTGAGTCCCACCCAATTGTTATCATTGAAGCTCTCAACTCCATCTTCGACGTGTTTGGCGACGCCATCTACGACTACGACGAGCCGGTGTTCGTCAAGGGTGGAATGCTTAACATTCTCCAGCAGAGCTTCTCCAAGATACGAGCTGTACTGAAAAAGGTCGACAAGAACAAGCTCCCGGCTCTTCGAGAGGAGGCTGATGAGGCTCTTGTTAACCTATCTCGCTTCATTGATTACAAGAAGAAGGAGAGAAGGCATTAATGTGCGTTATTCCAGTAATTCTAATGCAACACTTTTTTATGAAGAAGGAGAGAAGGCATTAATGTGCGTTATTCCAGTAATCTCTAATGCAACACTTTTTTATGATACAATTACAATTACGTTTTTCTATAAAATGGTAAACACAATGGTCAAGATAACATCAACGAGACCATGCTGGATGATCAACCAAGCTGCACTATACAGCAGTTTCGGGCTGAAAACAGTCCAGATAAATAGATGATGCTTTAGGACGAGACAAGCGCCCATGATGCCTAAGCTTGCCATGCTGAAGAATACCTGGTTAATGATCGTTCTTGTGACGATAATCTTCTGCCGTGGAATAACCTTGAAAATATGGCTTTCTAGTAAAATGGACAGCCCAGTGATAGACCAGTATAACGGACCGACCCAATTACTGATATAAGTCAAGATGCCCACAATGGTCATGTTGTACGATCGAACGCCGTTGTATGCGTTCGACAGATCAATGGAAGCAAGGGAATTGCTGTTACCTAGGGCGAAGAAGGACACATGCTGAAGAATCAGCAGGAAAATGACAGTGGTGGACACTTCCCGGGCATTCATTCGAACGTAATACCGCATCAGGTAGAAGAACGGGAACACGAGGATATTTCGCGTACGAGTTTGGTTGACCAGGAGGACTTCGAGGATATACGACAAGTTGGTAATGGGTCTAATCGTGTCTCTGCCTTCCTCTGGAGGGAAAATGATCTTTGAGAGCTGATATAGCGCCCCAACCCCAATTGTGAAAAAGCTCAGTCTCGCGAGACTAATAAGCATGTCGGGATTATCTTCACCGGACTCTACCAGTTTGGCAACAATGGATGGAACGGCGTCACCAGCCTCGTAGGCCATGTGCATTTTGAACATCAGAGATGACACCGTAGTAGTGAAGGAAAACACAAATCCAGCCATCGAGTTGACATCCGAGAAACACGATCGCCACAGTCGCTCAGTCAATTGAGCATAGTACAAAGTAATGAAGAACCACAAGACAGTGCTGTTTTGATCGAGTTCCAGGTACTTTGCAATATCAGGGCCACCGGCATACTTCTGTCCCGTCTGGTTCCAGCCCCTAATAATTCGAACTAGCACCAGGCAGACGACCCAGTTGATACCAGTATTGAATTTTCGCCGCGAGTCGCGGATATAGCACCAGGCAACCCAACCCGTGGCGCCCCAGTACCAAAAGTGGTGCTCTTCCTCTACGTTGCTGCTGCCAAACATGCTAGTAAAATAGAGCATTGTGATCAGCAGATGAACAAACTTGACCAGTTTGGTAGTTGACTTCAAGGACAGGAACTGGAAAAGCGAAATTAATGAGGCAGCTGCAAGCATGAGAATTGCATTCCGCATATCCGTTTCGTTGTAGTTGCTAGAAACCTGTGAGAGCAAGCCCTGGGCTCTAGAAAGGAATTCAAAATCAAGCTCTTCGTCGGGATCTTCCTGACATTTCCACCACAGGCACCGCAGTGACTCGAGTTCATTGTCGCTGTCAAAATCTTGCATCGACTGGCAAAATGCTTGTTCATCCGCATCAATATCCTTGAAATTCGAGAAGGACGATTTTAGAATATTGGCTACCTGGGCAACATTCTGTGCAAGGACCAAAGATCTCTCTTCGTCCGAGACCCACAGTTCGTCCAAGAGCTCTTTGACTACGACACCGAGACTGTTTTTTGGTATCGGGAAGTGCATCAGGGCGCTGAGAGTGGGAACCAAATCAGCCTGCTGGATGCGTCTATAGTACTCGTACCCATGCTCAGGAGGATTTAATGGCGCTTTCTGCGGCCTGTTGAACTTGTTGGATACGAAAACCATTCCTGGAGATGTCTCTCCAGCAGAGGATCCGCCATGATTACCGGCTTCGTTCATACCATGATCTCCACACAACACGAGCAGCGTATTATCGTCTACAGATTCGTGGATCTTTTGGAAAATAGAGTCCATCTCCTTCTGTTTTACAGGCATAAAAGGGCTCTCCGGGCCGCCTTTATGGCCAATGTGGTCCAATCCCAGGTAGTGCAGGATCAGGACATCCCATTCCTGGGAACTCAATTCTTCGTCAATATGCCTCGTCACGTTATTGTCAACTTCAGTGAAGTCGCTGACAAAGAAACTGGCTGTACCATCTGTCTTTTCAAACACTCCCGGGAAGAGCTTGATCCAAGTGTCGTCTCCAAACATGTGGATGCGCTTATTCTGGCGCTTCAACTGCTGGAGCCAGGAGTCCTGGTCAGCTAGAGTTGAGGAAGTGTCCTCCTCTGCAATGTTGAGAATAGCGTCCAAGAAATTTGGGGTCGAGCCAGTCGTCAGGCCCTTGATACGAGGTAAAGTGACAGTTGGAGGTGTGGAATGGGCGGTGAAGGGGATCCCCTTGCCCTGACGGATTAATTGATGGACGTAGTCCATGCTCGACTCGTTTGAGAACATGAAGTCGCTCCGCATCGCGTCGACGATCATGAAAACAAGCTTATTAAACCTCGCGTCGCCAAGGTACCCGTCACCGTAGTACTCGCTGTATCCCGGCAGGACCAGCTTTTTGGGGAAGAACCCTCTAGCGAACAACAGGAATCCGCATATCTGTAGGACTAGCACGAGGAATACACCAATCCATCGTTTTATCATTGTCATTTCGCGGTACTGACGTGGACTACAGTGTAATGCATTTATTAAATCATCGTATGGGTGTGTCGCGCGCATCGATCACCAAATCAAGTCAGGGGAATCTCATTCGCTATACCATTACCTTATATGCTGACTATTTATATATTATATCTTTGGGAATATGAAAAGAATGATTTATTATAGCATTGGGTTTGCCTAATTGTCAGATCGTCTCATGAAATTGGGTACACCGGAGATGATGAGTAGACTGCGACGGGATAGATAGAAAAGCGGAGATTCAAGCACGTCACATAACATCCGTACCTAGATGGTATCCATCTATCCAGGTGTATCAGTCAAAAATCCCATCAGATAATTCAAATAAACACACATAAAGCTTATTTTAGACAGTTATATCAAATTAACCCATAATCACCGCGAAGGGGGAAGTTTTACCAGTCCCCCCATATACACTCCACTGTACTTCAATTGATTTGGCTATAATAACTTCGCAGAGCCCCAGAGAGGAGGGGGTTGCACTAGGCAGCAATGAAGAGTATACGAGGGCCAGCCCTCGAGCTCCCGTGGTTGGGGGGCTCTGCCCCCCAAACCCCCCGTTCCTAATCTTCTGGAGTGGTTGCTGGGCCCTTGGGCTCACTCTCCGCGAAGCGGTGCCCCAGGGGGGTTTGGGGGGACTGGCCCCCCCCATATACATTCCACTGCTTCAATTGATACCTCCGCAAAACGGAGCTATCGAAGAAGTATTACACGCGCCGCGTACTGTGCGGCTCACGTAGTGGTGTTCTGAGATATACGCCAAAATGTCTCCCCCCTGACTTGGAAAGCCCACACACCTCTCAAAGCCATAGTGTACAGTACAGTAGTACACCAACGAAATGGGCGTTCATGGCGACGACCCTCCGGCTTCGGCACAGTTCGAAGGAACCCGGATGCGGGCCTTTTCGCATACGCGGACGAACTCTTCATCGTCTTCGAATTCGAGCCACGTCTCTTCTCCAACCGCCACAAGCGATTCGGCTAGCCTGATCACGAACCCGGCGATTCCTCCGATAGTGCCGCTTCGCCATATCTATAATACGCCAGGGTCAGTAGGGTCTGAGAGTGACGTTTCGTCCAATGCCTCTTCCCACAAGCTGCAATACCAGCACACGGCCTCGGAAGCGGCTGCGGTTGCGGCGGTCCGCAATACGGTCAACAATGTGCAGATAACTGCGCGATCTCATGACGATATTCATAACCTGGGGGTTGGGGTTGGGCACACTCACACTGGCGGTACCAGTAATACTGGATACAGTAGCACCAGCCACCACGGGTTTTATTCGCATTTATCACATTCAAACAAGTTTTCGTCAGTTGCCGCATCTGCTGCGGCTCTTGCGGCGAAACCCAAAGAGAGCGCGCTTTCCAAGGCGAAGCTGTTTGCACGGACCGCCAAGCCACATCTGAGCTCTTCTACAAACCAAGGATTGTCTCATTCGAAGAGGAAAGGCGTTGATTTGACAGTCCAGACGAAGCAATTGCCTCCGGGAAGACCATCCTTGTCTGAAAGGTCTCCTTTAGCGCGACCTTCGAAGGAGCTAGAACGGATTGCATCGATAGGGACTATGCCGGTGCTGGGCCCAGGTTCTGCAACTACAAGGGATGACCGGCACAAGCATCATATTTCATTTAGGAGCCGCAAGGATGCCCACAGCGGGGTCATGCTCTCGTCAAGTTCGTCGAACTCGAAGCTCATTTCAGACGCCAGCATTTATTCGTTCCATCCGTCGAGCCCCGGTATGGCTTCTATTGATGTCAAGAACATTAATACAAAGGAGGACCGTGAGCAGTTGGCGGAGGAGACGTGGTCTCTGCTGCGGTCGAGAGTAATGCCTCTTTTTACTGGCGAGGGGCTGCGTATTCCAGTAGAGGATCTAAATAACCTGGTTCTTATGAGAGTCAGTTTTATGATGCAACAGGGGAGTACCGCTAAGGACGTTGTCAGCGAGTTTAAAGGGTTTCTACAGAACGGTATGCGAAACATTGACCCTACACTTGTCAAGTCGTCAGACGATAAGCTTATTTCTAAGCTCGTGAACGCATGGATGCGGTTATTTACCAAAATTACCCCCTACTTGGAGGCCATATTTCTACCGTTGCAGAACGAATTCGAAGGAACGGGCCAGCTGCTCAACTCCCAGGAGGCCAAGGAGTACTGGAGTGTATTGCTAGAGAAAGACGGACGGCTAAATACGCGAAGATATATACTCATGGCGTTCCGCGACACGATGGTGATACCGGTAATTGATCGGTTGGAGCATCTAATATCGCAGTCGCAGCTCAACTTTGAGGGCACAACCATGACGGAGACTGTGCATCGCATCCTCCAGTGCACAAATATTCTTGCTTTGATTCAGTCGGGTGATGACAAGCAGCAGATGGTCGAGCATTTGGTCAAAACATTGAGAAAGTATTGGCTGTCCATGCCTCGAACCGGCAAAGACCGCCGGGGATTCGTCCTCTCCAAGGAGTAGCATTATAACTTATGGCCTCTATAATGGTCGATAACGTCCAATAACGGTGGATAATGGTCAATAACGTCCAATAACGGTGGATAATGGTTAATAACGTCGAATAATGAGGGATAATGGTGGATATTACATCCCCTTGAGCTGGTCAAGCAGGTCTTCATCAATGGAAACCTTGGCTTGTTTTGGCTTGCGCTCTTCTTGTTGCTTAGTCTGAATGCCAAAGAACTTTGCTGTGGACTTGTCGTCGGAGAGTAACTGGCTCATGGTATTGTTGACCTTGGACTTGAGTTCGGCGTCCTTGAACTTGGATCGCTTAGAAATCTTCTTAACTCCTACCGACGCCACCTTCTTATCCTTCTTGTGAACTACCTTTTTCGACCCTTTACCCATTATTTATTATCCACGGTTTAAGTTGAAAGTACCAGGGGTATAATCTGTCTTATCGGAGGTTGAAAATTATTTTTTTCGTTGATCCGACCACTCCAAAAATTTTCCTTCCCCCTACTGAACGAGTATAGATGCCTTCGACACACAATAAAGACAAGCCGTGGGATACGGAAGATATCGACAAGTGGAAGGAGGAGCCTTTCCTGCCAGAGGACCTCAAGAGTGGTGAGCCTTTCCTCGAAGAGAGCTCTTTTGCTACCCTGTTCCCCAAGTACCGAGAGGCTTATCTGCAGCAGGTGTGGGGCGATGTGACTCGAGCCCTGGAGAAGAAAGGCATCGCTTGCGAGCTGAACCTTGTAGAGGGCATGATGACTGTCAAGACGACCAACAAGTCGTTTGATCCGGCTGCGATTCTCAAGGCGCGAGATCTGATCAAGCTGCTGGCGCGGTCGGTTCCGTTCCCTCAGGCGGTGAAGATTCTGCAAGATGATATTGCGTGCGACGTTATTAAGATTGGCAACTTTGTGTCGAATAAAGAGCGGTTCCAGAAGCGGCGGCAGCGGCTGCTGGGCCCCAATGGTAACACCCTCAAGGCTCTGGAGCTGCTCACCAAGTGCTATATCCTGGTCCAGGGCAACACGGTGTCGTGCATGGGTCCGTACAAGGGCCTCAAGGAGATCCGGAGGATCGTTGAGGACTGCATGAAGAACATCCACCCTATTTATCATATCAAGGAACTCATGATCAAGCGGGAGCTGGCCCAGAAGCCCGAGCTGGCGCACGAGGACTGGTCGCGGTTCCTGCCGCAGTTCAAGAAGCGAACTGTTGCGCGAAAGAAGCCACACAAGGTCTCGGAGAAGAAGTCGTACACGCCATTCCCGCCTGTACAGCAGCCGCGTAAGATTGATTTGGAGATTGAGTCTGGTGAATACTTCTTGAACCAGAAGGAGAAGGAGGTCAAAAAGCTGGAGGAAAAGAAGGAGAAGCGAGAGGCGGCCAAGGAAGAGAAGCAGAAGGAGCGCGAGAAGGCGTTTGTTGCTCCAAAGGAAAAAGAATACAAGAAGAAGAAGCGAAGCAGAGACGAGTCCGAGGGGGACGATAAGAAGAAAAAGAAGTCCAAATCGAAATCAGACTAACTAGCATATATCTAATAAATGTGACCCATCTTCATCAAATCTTCCGCGAAGCGGAGCCCCTGGGGGGTATATGCACTCCACTACTTCAATTGACTTGGCTATAATGTCTCCGCCGAGCCCCCAGGGGCGATGTATTCGAGGGCCAGCCCTCGAGCTCCCGTAGTTGGGGGGCTCTCCCCCCCAACCCCGTTCCTAAGCTTCTGGAATGGTTAGTTGGCCCTTGGGCTCACACCCTCCGCTTCGCGGAGCCCCAGGGGGGGGGGGGGGGGGTTTGGGGGGACTGGTCCCCCCAATTTCCTTCTGCTAATTCTGAATACAGCTCATTATTATAACATCAACATATCAAAACAGTAATAATCTAAGTAGTTAGTCCATTTCGCACCAGGGTCGACCGGTGCCTTGCTGATAGCCACACAGGGCCTTCTCAAGCCACAGTGAAACCAGGCCCGACATTACAATTCCCGCACTATCGCTAACCCCCACTGCGCCCATGGCAAACTCGCGCTCTTCATACGGCACCTGCTCAAGTACGAGGTGGTACGTGTTCACATAGGCCAATCCTCCAAGGAGACCCTCGTAGAACATGAGGAACATGAGGATATACACATTGGGTATCACGACAAACAGAGATTGAAAAATGCATAGTGCCAGATTGAGCAGCTGAAGCACCGAGGGTATGTAGAGCCTCCGCACGCGGAAGAATGGTGAAGAAGACCGGGATATTAACACGCCAAGCTGGTACAGCGTTCCATAGGTAACGTAGGCATCCCGGTATCTGGAAAATGGCATCTCTTCAATAGGGAAGAGAAGAGTGGGTGAGATTCCCTGGTTGATCGCGTACTCCGCAAAGTAGACTAAGCCCAACGGCAGCATATATGGAGTGAACAGTGGGGTTAGTCGGCGGATGGTACCTGAAATTGAGCCCAACTTGGTCGCTTTGACGACTTGTGCGCGGTTCTCAGACGAAGAAGGCATGATTTCCTCATCTTCTACGACTTGCTGGTACTTTGCAGTCATAGCGAGGTCTACAGCAGGCAGTACCACACTGTAAACACCCCAAAAGCTGAACGGAACCAGACTGAAGGCGATAAGCGTCGTATTAGTAGCCAGACCAATCCACGTAGTCATGACCAAAAAAGCGAACGACCCTACAAGTCCGGCAGCCCCTGTACCGGAACTGAACCCTGGCAGAGCCCAATCGCCATAGTAATGGGTCAGAGATAAGAACGAAACCTCGCCAAGCCCACTTGAGAGCGACGCAAGGACAATTCCAAATAGCTTTGGCCCTAGGGAATTGGAGAAAGCAATGGTTTGCATTCCCACAAAGCTGAGGACAATTAGAAGTGCTATTCGCACTGAGTACGGCACAACGTGGATGAAGAACGGTGCCGCTAGCTTAATTACAAACGCCGGTAACACATCTGCCAGAAGCACAATGGCTTTAGGGGCCGCAGGGCCCACCAAATCTATTGCAGCGGACAGGATAACCACGTAAAGGACATTATTGACCAGTCCAAACACCCAGAAAGCGCCGAATATGCGAGTATGCTCGTTAATCCGCGGCACCTGCATGGTCAACTACGATAAAAGCTACGGTTAAAACGGAAAAACTACACACTCACACTCACACTCTAGAAATTAAATAACGTAGATCCCCCTGAAAATGCTTCACCGTTTTTGTGATAGGTGATTTATGTCCTGGAGTACATATATGATGTGTGGTGGGGTACGTAGATCGGCCCTTTTTGATATTGTCGTGGGAGACATCACCGACATCGAATACTACCGGTATCAATAACCTGTCGAACTGCGACTGAGTAAAATCATGTCAATTCCAAGCCAGAAAGACAGGAAGTACGACAGACAGCTGCGTCTCTGGGCTGCGAGCGGTCAGAGTGCACTGGAGAGCGCCCATATCTGCCTGGTAGGCGCTACCGCCGTGGGAAGCGAGCTAGCAAAGAACCTTGTGCTGCCTGGTGTAGGCCGGCTGACGGTCGTGGACAACGCGACAGTCACTAAAGAAGACACCTCGTCAAATTTCTTTGTCGAGCAAAGCAAAGCCGGCCTGTCACGGGCCAAAGTCGTGGCAGATCTCCTCCAGGAGTTAAACCCCGAGGTGAAGACCAGGGGATTGGACGTGGACCCCAAGCAGTTTGCCACGTCCGAACGGGACTGGACGGACTACTCTTTAGTAATTGTGTCCGGTGTAGACTACTCTGTGGCGTTGGCGCTAAATGAGCGCCTGTACGACCTCAATATCCCTCTTATGGTTGTGGATAGCCTTGGGTTTTATGGGTACTTGAGGATTTCCAAGAGAGAGCACACAATTGTAGATACTCACCCGGAGTCTTTGGTTGATCTCCGGATCCTCGACCCCTGGCCTGAGTTGGAGGCCTTCCGGGACTCTTTTGACCTCAATTCGCTTGATAGTAGTGATCTGGCTCATGTTCCTTACGTAGTTATCCTGCTCATCTATCTAGAGCAATGGAAGTCAGAACACGGAAGAGTGCCTCAGAATTATGCTGAGAAGAAGGAATTGAGGGATAGGATTGCCAAGGGAGGGTCCAAAACCGACTCAGAAAACTTTGATGAGGCTTACGGCGCAGTTTTGAGAGCTGTCCAGCCCAGTGATGTGCCCGTATCCATTAAACAATTGATGGAGGAGGGTAGCCGCCATGATATTGGCGGGTCTAACTTCTGGGTACTAGTATGCGCGTTGCGTGAATTTGTCATGGCGAACGGTGGGCTGCTACCGCTGCCAGGAGCCCTGCCAGATATGAAGGCAGACACACTGGGCTACGTTAAGCTGCAAAATATCTACAAGGCCAAGGCGCGAGCCGACTTTGAGAAGTTCAAGTCTATTTATACTGCATTACTCGCGGAGGCTGGGCGGCCGGGTGCCATCACTGACGAAGAAGGAGAGCTATTCTGCAAGAATGCAAGGTTCATTCGGTACGTGCCTGGATCGAAGTTGGAGTATAAAGTAGCATCGGTAAACATCTCACCGTCATCAGATCCACTACTTCTTCCGGTTTATGTCGCCATTCGTGCTGTGAAGAAGTATATCGAAGAGAAGAACGAGGTTCCTGGGAAGTCTGAGGACGTGGTGGACTTGTCGGAGGAAATCGCTGCTGTTTTGGACTCGATTAGCGGCGTTGAAATTGATTCCAATGATGTGACAAAAGTCGTCCAGGAGATTGTAAGGTCAGGTTCTTCGGAAGTTCACAACATTGCTGCATTCATGGGAGGCGTTGGCGGCCAGGAAGCAGTCAAGCTCATCACTACTCAGTACGGTGTGTTGGATAACGCCGTTGTCTACGACGGCATTTCGGCATCTACGAGATCTTACAAGTTTTAATTACCTAGATTAGAATCGTTCATTACTACCAATTTCTAATGCATTTAGAGCCGCTCTTTCCTCAACTGACTTTTAATATGTTCAACCCCCTATATGTGGTTTACCTCCTACGGAGTCCCATCTTTCGCGTAGGAGGTATATATATGGTATATCATTCCAAAACGGATCTATAAGTTCGTCTATAATGATTGACTACGCTTCTGTACTAATGATTAAAGATCATCAAAAGCGGCAACATCAACGCTCTTTTTCTGTCGCTTCTTTTCTTGGACAACGTCCTTCCAGTCTCGCTGTTCAGCTTCTTCGTCTGAAGATTCAGCTTCAGCTTCCTGCTTGGCCTTTGCCATGGCCTTGGCGTTTCGTTTAGCCCGTCGTTCCTGCTTAGTCTGCTTCTTTTCCAATTTCCCACTCCAGGCCAGATCATTCATCTTTCGCTTTCGCTTCTTCTCTTCTAGCTTTTCTCTATCGGCCTCCATTGCCTTCATCTCCTCCTGGCGCTTCGCCTCTCGCTTGGCATCGGAGTATGCATACGCGTCCATATCAACCTTATCGCCAAGCCAGGACTCCTCCTCGGCAATATTTTTCAACTCAGGCATCTTCGGCAGTCGCAGCAGATTATACGACTTAGCCACACTTCTTAGGTCAAGATCTTGAATTCGGAAAATAGACGAAGCCGTGTGCTTCGCATAGAACCGCACAAACGAGAGGAACGACCTCAGCGCAAGATCATGGCGCCCTCTGTCCTCGAGGATCCATTTTCTAACTTTGGCTTCATGTTCTTCAAGGCCAGGCAGGTCAGGGACCTCCTCTTCCTCAAGAATGACTCGTTTGACTTGCATAAGGTTGACGTAATCTTCTTCCCTTCCCTCATTAAGCAATACCAAGTTAGATCCACTTCGCCCCGCTCTACCAGCCCGTCCAGCACGGTGCAAGAAAACACTTGGGTCGCTCGGTGGATCCAATTGCAGAACTTGATCGACATCTGGGAAATCGAGACCTCGAGCAGCCACATCAGTAGTAAGCAGCACGCACTTGCTAGAGCACTCAGCAAACTTGTTGAACGTGCTGGTTCGTGGCCCCTCAGGCAGTTTCCCGTGTAGAGAGAAGATTTTGGGCAGGTCGCCATCGTAATCGCTCAGCAGGAAACTGAGCAGTGAATAAATATACGTCACGCCTATGCACGTAGGCAAATACACAATCATCTTCTTATAATCGCCCCCAGCGATCGTATGGTATAGCAGAGGAATCTTCTGTTGCGGCTGGACCACCATGTACTTCATGGCCAGGGTAGTAGGCACCTTCTGATGCGATTTGCTGCCAGAGACGACAATCTTATATGGATTCCGCAGGCCAACCCGGACCACTTCGTTAATTGCGTCGGAAATTGTGGCAGAGAATAGGCCGGCTCTTTTCTGCTTGGGCATAAGACTGAGGATCTTGCTGACGTCGTTCTTAAAACCAAGGTCCAGCAATCGGTCAGCTTCGTCCATAACCAGAACCTCAACAGCGTTGGTATGGACATTCGGGTGATTCAACAGGTCCAGCAAACGGCCTGGAGTGGCAATGAGAACATGCGGTTTAGTGGAATGGAAGATTTTTAGATCAGCGTGCGCTGGAGTTGATCCTCCAATGAGCAGCTGAGATCTGATTGGCCTCGTACCTTCGGGAGCAAACTCCAGCAATCTCTTAAGTACTCCATGGATCTGCTGTGCGAGCTCTCGTGTGGGAACGATGACAATGGCATTAGTCTGGCCAACTTTGAGGGTTGTGTCGAGCTTGAGAATCCGCTCAATGATCGGGATCAAGAAGGCCAAGGTTTTGCCTGACCCAGTCACAGCCTCTACCACAACGTCTCGATTTCCGGAGAACATGGGGATTGTGGCTGCCTGGACGGGGGTCATCTGGGTGAACCCTTGCGACTCGACAGATTCGAGGATCCAGTCTGTCAGAGGCGGGTTAAGATCTGACCACCTTTTCGAACTAACCATATTTCCTAGGACTTGAAGATAAATGGATTATGCGAATTTAGGCAATAGGGCTTGTGATATTTGATTTGATTATACCGAATCAAATATCTAGATAGTGGAGATGGTATGAGCTGGTATTGGTATATGATGGGCTGTCGGACCTAAAGCCTATCCAAATTTTATCAAACAATACAGCGAAGGCAAGTCAAATCCTACAGATATAATAATATCTAGTTGGTCCAAATAGTTGACAGGTATTATCTGTTTAGTACCGGTAAATGACCTGTAAACCGAATTTTCACTTTGATATGATGATGTCTTAAAATTTTTTCCCAAAAAATTAAACCGATAAGGCTTAACGAAGGATATATCAAACAACTTTGATAGATATAGATCTGACCAAAATCAGAGAACCTATAAAAGAGCTGCAGTTGTAATATAGATTAGATATATTTGCAGCTTCAATAACTGGCGAATGTTCCTTCGAAGAACGGGATTGCTGAGACTCCTAATACGACGAAACTATACCATGGCTACTAACACAGATCACACCAAATGGACGAAAGAACAACTTCTAAGCCGAATTAAAGAATTGGAAAACCTCAGCTCGAAAAATGATTTGATCAATCGCGTAAAAGAGCTCGAAGCCCGAGCTCCGCCTAAGAGAGAGCTCCCTCCCCATTCGAATCCTTCTACGCCAGAAAAACAGCCAACCAAAAAGAAGAAGGAGATGGATTTCTCCAAGTTTGCGACCCGAAAAATCGCAATTAGATTTGCCTATGTGGGCTGGAATTACCACGGATTGGCTGTCCAGACCAGCTCCGATCCTGAAGAAGTCCCCACTGTAGAGCACCAAATCCTAGCAGTACTGCACCGCACAAGGCTGATTCCAACTATGGATGTCAGTGACTGTGAGTTCAGCCGGTGCGGAAGAACCGATCGTGGTGTCAGTGCGCTCCGGCAGGTTATTTCCCTCCGAGTACGGTCGGTTCTGTCAAAGGAAGACCAACAGGATCCGTCGAAAGATTCCAAGGAATTGGACTACTTGCATATTCTGAATAACCTTCTCCCGGCTGATATCCGTGCATACGAGATCTGCCTTCGGCCTGGAGACGAGTTTGATGCGCGATTCAGCTGCATATCGCGGCATTACAAGTACCTCTTCCTCACCGAAGGACTAGATATTGAGGCGATGAACAAGGCAGCCGGTTATTTCCTCGGAGAGCACGATTTCCGCAATTTCTGCAAGGTCGACCCGTCCAAGCAGATCTCTAACTTCAAGCGGACGGTCATGGCTGCATCTATTGTGCCCCACGAGTCCATCCCAAGCATGGTTTATTTTGACCTCAAGGGCACTGCATTCCTGTGGCATCAGGTGCGATCGATGATTGCCGTGCTGTTCATGGTGGGCCAGAAGCTTGAGGCTCCGGAGATGGTTCGAGATCTGCTGGATATGTCTAAGTACCCACGACGCCCAGTGTACGAGATGGCAGCGGACTTCCCACTAGTACTCTACGACTGTGAGTTCCCGCCGGACATGGAGTGGAAATCATTCCGCAATGGAGAGACGCAGGAGCGAACGTACGTCAAGCTGCATGACCTGTGGTACGACCAATGGGTCAAAACGGCCATGGTAGGCGAGATGAAGAAGATGTTCGAGCAGTGTGCTCACAGTGAGATCCCAGTCAAGGAAAACCCGAACAAGATTTTCATTAATACTGGCGCGGGTATGGGCCGTGCTACGACGAAGTACGCCAAGCTGGAGAAACGAGAGCGGCTGGAAGAGCCTGATATTGTCAACAAGCGATGGCTTGAAAAGAAGAACGCCAAGAACGCCTCTGCATAATTCATTTCTGTTGAATGTCTCCTCCGCGAAGCGGAGACCCCCCATGAACACTTTCCGAAGCTTGAGTTGACTTGGGGGCCAGCCCCCAAACCCCCGTAGCTCCGCTTCGCGGAGGAATTCAGTCTAATAAGTTATTCATAATGCATAAAAACGTCCAGTTAGTAGTAACAGGCCTGGTGGAGTGCCGGCAGGCTTTTATAGTCTTCCTGCCAGGCTGCCAGAGCCTCTATGATCTCCGAATCAAGATCGCCACACTTTGTCAGCCTCTGAGCCAGATCTAGAATGCCCTTGCCGCCCTTGACTGCCTCCTGATAGTTATCCTTAATCTCAACGTTGATTACATGCACCAAGCGGTTCAACGCAGGCTCTCGGTTCAACAGGTCGACACACACGCTGTCAAAACACCTCTCTTCGCAAGTAAACACAACATCAAATACCTGTCCGTGGTTCTCCTGCCATCTTTCCGGGTGGTCTTTGATCTTTCGGTTTCGATCCAGCATTAACAGCACGCCGTTTGATTTGTACAGTTTGGGGTCTCGATCGTTCAGTTCTCTGAACATTTCTTCATACGGCTTGCCGAACGAGTAGACTACTGGCTTGTCAATGCTAGGACCGGGCAGCCTGACTGCTGTACCTGTGCCGAAACTCGATACGTTGAATCCAGCCTCTCTCAGGACTCGATGAGCCTCCATGGACCTGGTCTGTTAGTTCGAAGTTGCGGAATGAACCAGTGTATCACTTACCGATTGTTGTTGGATGCACATACTGTGCAGAACTTCAGCATGGAAGCCATTTCAGGGATATTTGATGGTGATATTTCAGGTACCGAGATTTGAGCGTGACGAAATTTCGCCGACGCGACTCCCCTTCTCACTGTTGTAGCGTTACAGCTTTACAGCTTATAGGATCATGACCACAGCAGTTAAAGTAAAAAAAATGCAACAGATAAGATTCATGAATTATATATCAGGGTAGTCGTAACGGAATTATAACCAGAATAGCATTGTGGCTGTGGCCATGATTGCATTGCAGACATGATAGTATTGTAGCCACAGGACCGGCCAACATCCATGATAGGATTGTAGACACGATAACTATAGCTAAGAAAATACTTACAATTGAATACCACAAAAGCGGTTTATTACATAGTTATACGTTCATTAGACATATAATTAAGATGTAAATGTTGAGTTACAGGGCATGTCATTTGTTCACAGCTCTCCATTGCTAATGCCGTGGTAGGTAGCAACCTATTGCGAGGGGTAGTAACAGTGGTTACGGTGTAAGCATAGTTCAGAACTCTCACTACTTGTACGTTCTCAGATCTGCTTACACAACTTTTGTTACAGCTGACTCCTGGCCCCTTTGGGCCTGCTTGGCGGGGCCGCTTCCCATTGGTGTAACAACCCTGTATTGGGAGGTTTCGTTACGCTGTAACAAGCTGTCCAATCCCTCCGCGAAGCGGAGCTACGGGAGCTCGAGGGCTGGCCCTCGAAAACATTCGCAGCAAGAGCTAAAGGGGGGACCAGTCCCCCCAAACCCCCCTGTGGCTCCGCTTCGCGGAGTTTCTCTCAATTGCTAGAACGATAGCCATATTGAACTCTTTGAAGCTATAATCACAATTATAGCCCCGCATAGCCTTAAGTCCATGAAGATATACTGAAAATAATGCCATAAATACAATACAGATAAATTAAATAGCTTGGCGCAGCCCCAATGCATAGAGATCCTCTTCTAGCTCGTCTGGCGACGCAGACACCACCTCGGGAGCCGCAGGGAACCCAATCTCCCGCTTTATACCGCACAGTAACGAGATCTCGTGCTCCAAGTCCTGCCTGTAAAACACCTCCATCTCGTCGGGCCGAGCCCGGTACGAATACTCGTGCACCAAAGCGTCCATCGCCCGCCGTTCGCGGTTCACCCGGTACCACTCCTCCGTCGTGCTCAGCAATAAACTCGCCCGAACGTCTGCCTGCTCCTTAAAGTACTGCTGATGCAGCTGGTCCCGAGACGCATGCGTCTGGATATCTATGCAACGGCGCTGGTAGTCCCTTTGAGCCCTGGCCAGGCGGATCTTATCATCTCGCACCTTCTCAATCTGCTCAGCGACACGCGCCAGCTCCGGATGTGTCCCGTCTGCGCACATCTCAATCTCAGCGACATACCGCGCCATCTTATCCTCATGAAGCTTGTCGCGCAGTTTCGCAAAGTCAATCTCGATTTCCGTTAGTAATGCAATTGCCTCCTTCTGCTCCCGCTGGCGCAGCACCTCAGCAGGATCGTTCTCATTATCTTCTTCCTCGTATTCCTCTTTCCGGGGTGCTTCCTCTTCCTCTTCTTCTTCCTCCTCCAGCTCGGAGTTGGACTCCTTCTTGCCGTTGGCCGTCTTGGCGATGGTTACTGCCGGGAAGTCGACCCGTCTCTTTTTGCTCTGTGTCGAATCATCCGACAGCCGTCTTTTGCGCTCTTCCATATCGATGCGCTCCGTCTCAGCTTCCGAATCAGTGCCTTTTTCCTCGTCGTCTTCCTCCTCTATCGCTCCATTTTCCACGCTGTCTGCTGCACTTTCGGCCTTTACTGGCGACAGGCTGACCACTTCTGGAGGCTCCGCCTGTCTGCTACTGCTCTCCTCAACCGCCGTTTCTGTACCTTCGCCTTCCTTCATCGTTATCTCGCGTCTCTCTCTCGAGTTTGGAGGGTTTTGTGCTGTGAATGCCCCTCCATCAGAGACTCTCTCCTCCATCGGAAAGACGCTCATCACGTGATTTTTTGCTTAGTCATGGATTATGTAAGCTCGCTTGCGCGCGCGAAAGGCGGGGGTGGTATGGACCGGCCGGGTGGTGATATTTTTCTTCAAGGGCCAGCCCTCGAGCTCCCGTAGCTCCGCTGCGCGGAGGAGTAGGCGGGTAATTGGCCGGATAATATGCAGCGGATATAACCACGGGGGGTTGCCGCAGCTGTCAAAATACAATGTCGAAGTTGTCCATTCCTCCCAACGCGCGCGCGCACGCTGCCACCATTGTCGGTAAAAGCCCCGGGCTCTCCACTATGGGGGGACGGGGGTAACGGTAGGGGGGTTTGGAGGGCAGAGCCCCCCAACTACGGGGTCTGGGGCAGAGCCCCAGAAGATGACTATTTCATCAACTGTCAGCTAGGTGGGCATTAGTAGTTAGCAAATAATACAGTAGTGAAGAAAGTGTATGTGGGTAAGTGGCGGCATACTTAACAATCGCATTGTCGACTCTTCCTGTGCGTCTAGTTTGGTGTGAAACCGCATTGCATAAAGTGGTTTGATAGTACTCAGATCTGCGCAGGTGTGACTACAGTTACGTACCCCTTATGGGGGCCGCAGTCGTTTTTGAAGCATGGGCGGTCATACGGGGAAAGGGGGAGGGTTACGTGTCGAGTTTGTGGAGCAGCCAATTGGCGGGGCAACGGGAGGGAGTGTTACGGGGTACGGAGGTTACCAGGTATGGAGGTCAGGATTGGCGAGGTGCGTTTTGTCACGCACGCAGAGCGCCAGCGTACAGCTGTTCGAGAATCCACAGGCTATGCAGAGAACTGTCATGTAGGTGCCAATGGTACGGGACTAAATGGCGGAAAGGCAGCCTCCTATTCATGTGTGGTGGACCACATGTCCGGGACTTTTGTGGGACTCTTGTAGCTGTACTAGAGAAAGCAGGAAATGGATGAAAGGGTGGACTGGGTTAAGTGAAATTTCACAGAGGTGGAGTACTATTTGGCTGCCGATCGCCAATTTGTCATTTCCATGCGTCGCGGCTGGAGTCCCCTCCTCAATGTGTAATGTAATAATAGAAAATCGGGACGTACATATGGTTGATTTGGTATGTATATATAAAACGGTTATGGTCTCTCCGACAGGATGGATCAAACGCCTGAGATTTAATTACATCATCGCCGCCAACGGTTTACTCCAGTTTTTTTTATTTATTAATCTATTTTTTATTCGTATATACCCGGAGTGATTTAAATTACACTCGTTTGCTGTTGAGGGTTCTATTAGTTGCTGGAGCTAAATTATATTTGACTCTCTGTGGAGAATATTGACATATTTATACATTCTTATCCCCCTAAAGCGTTAGGACCAAACTAATCCTGGTAATCCAGTTAATCAGTCCTATTAATCCAGTGAATCCAGTGAATCCAGTAGGACTGTTGAATTAGCTGAGTCAGTTGAAAAGAATACTTGGTGGGCCAGTTGGACAAATACTTGGTGGGCCAGTTGAAAAGAGAATAGTCTGGTGAGCCAGTTAAGAGAGAGTATTTGGTGAGAATAACCAGCGAAAGAGAATATTGTCTGGTAGAAAGACTAGGATAGGTTGTGATGGCCCAGAAGGTACTCCTGACTGGAGTGACAGGCTTCGTCGGGGCCCATGTCCTGGATATCCTGCTCAAGCAACAGTACCATGTCATTGCTACAATACGCCGCTCAGAACAGGCGCACTTCTTGCAATCAAAATACTCCAAAGCGACCGTCGCCTTCGTCACCGTGCCTGACATATGTCAGGAAAACGCCCTGGATAACATCATGAAGTACAACCCCGATATCGACCATGTCATTCACCTGGCCGCCCCACGAGCCCCAATTATAACCGAGGGGTCAGATAAGGACATCTTCGACCCCGCAATTAAAGCAAACACAAACGTTATCACTGCAGTGGAGAGGCACGGGTCAAATGTGCGCACAGTAGTAATCACCTCGTGCTTCGCAGCCATGGTCAACGACCCGCCGGCGCTGGACAACCCGCACAAAATATACTCCTCGCGAGACGTGAACCCCATCACCAAGGATAAGGCGAAGCAGTCGCAACTCGGCGCATATTTTGGTGCCAGAACTTTTGCTGAGACTGCTGCCTGGAAAGCATTCACTCGCATAGTAGACCCCCAGTTTGCGCTCATCACAATTGCATTACCCTTAGTACTGGGCCCACCCATCCACCAATTAAACCTGGATGCTCCGATGAGCGATTCGTTGCGGTATGCCTATGGTCTGCTCGATCCGGCATCCAAGTTGGCTCACGAGTCCATGTTTGTTGCGCCATTTTTCATAGACGTTCGAGACGCAGCATTGGCTCATGTTCGAGCCATCCAGATCCCTAAGCAGACTAACCGGTGGTTTGTTGCCTCGTCGAACATATGTTGGGCCCAATTAGTGGCTCTGGCGCGGCAGCAGGTACCCGAACTCAAACCACGCATTACTGAAACGATTAATGATGGCGAGGATGAGGAGCTCGACAGACAGTGCGGGTTCGATTGCTCTGATTCTGATGATATTGCTATTCAATACCTCCCTTTGCAGGCCACGGTCAAGGATATGTATATTAAGTTCCTGAAGCTGGAGCGCCAACAATTGCAAGCAATACAGAAGCAGCATAAGTAGCTGTCTTTTAACCAATTGCAAGCAATATGGAAACAGCAACAGAAGCTGTTTTTTTTTAACGATCACGACGCTTTATGGTATTTATAGACTGAATTACGTATACTCCGTACTGATGGAACTGAAGTCATTGAACTAAATAACTAATTGGATAGTTAAGCCTTGGCCCAGTCGTAGGAGTTATACAACTCCAGCATCTTATCATATTCCACACTGGCCCGGTTCGTCCACCGAGCCTTCCTGCGGATCATCGCAGGATCTGCTTGGACCATGCCACCAACAACGTCGCGACCAAACATGTTCTCATCCCTGGGCCACCTGTCCGCACCTTCCTCTACAATATGGCCAATGCCGCCGTTCAAATTGACCCACACATGGAAATACGGAGCCTCTTTGGCAATGCTGGCGCGGAACGCATACTTTCCCGTTCCCTGGCCGTTCTCACGTTCTTCCATCTGCTTGGCTGTGGCCCTTGTGTCAATGATCTTTCGGTGGCTGCCCCACTCGTCGGAAACGTTGAGAATGGCCTCGCTGAAAAACCCTGGAGAAGATTCAGCGAGGTCGAACGGAAGCGGAACTGCCATGATACACGCATGCTTCTTCATAGACCGCGAAACTGCCGTCTCGTAGAAGATAACTGCCTTGTTCTGGTCATGCCACATCTGCGTAATTGTCTTCATGTAGTTGCGAATCTCCTCCCACTCATCGTCGTCGCACTCCAAAGTGTTCATACAGTGGTCCATAGGGACAATCGCCAACGTTCCTTTGACTACCACAGGTTCAGGAGCCATGCAGACATAAGAGCGGTTAGCAATGGAAACAATTGAAGTTGCCGCCGTGTCGCCGTTCTCCATACACAGCCAGCAATTCTCGACTACTGACTCGAGCTGTCTCGTCTTGGCAATTGCCCGGCTGCGAATAGCCTGCTCACTTTCCTGGGTTGTTTTGGCCAGCTTCCCCGCAACGTCGTCTTGATAATCGGTGTCCAGTTCGTAGCTTCCGTCGGTGGCAATTCGAGCCGCCAGCTGCGTATCCAGAGACTTACCCCCTCGTGAGAGGTTTCGCTCCTCCTGGAGAAGGTCCTGAAGCGATTTTTCCTCCTCAGTGGCCTGTTTATTGGTTGGTAGCGGTTGGAATCGCGAGTCTATGATTTTGACGGTCGCCGTCTCAGACTTTCCAATCGCTTCAATCTCTTTTTGCAGCTCTGTTATTCGTTGGGTGTCCTTTTTAATCTGTGCTTTGTACAAGTCTGCAGTGAGTTTGTTGAGTTTAGAGACCCTTGACGCTTCTTCTGACTCTAGGAGGGATTTCTGCTCTTCACGAGTGGCCTCTGGAAGGTCTTCCTGTTGTACTGTCGCTTCTACCACGTTCTCAGGAAGTCCAATTTCAGGTTCAGGCTCAATATACCATTCTCCTTCTGAATCTTCGTCGACAATTTCCACAGTAATGGGGTTAATCGTCTTTACGGGCTCCTCTTTTGGGGTGCGCTCTCGAGACCTCTCGCGATATTTATCCCGCGATCTTCTCCTTCTCTCTGGAGATCTACGTCTTTCTCGATCGCTTGATCTCCTCCGCCTTTCACGGTCATGTCTATGATGGTGTCTATCTCGTGATCTGCTGCGTCTTCGTTCGTCGTCCCTATGACGATGGCTACGGTGGCTATGGTTGTGGTGTCTGTGGGACCTACGAGAGGATCTATCCTCGTCTTTTTCACGTCTTTCGTCCCTGCTGGACCGGTATCTGTCGCTACGCGTGTCTTCCATTTATCAGTTGCGGACCTAAGTCGGTGATCATTCCGGAGCGGACTTTTTTTTCATCTTATCAACGAGGATCTATTATCAACGAAACGATCTATTAAAATGCCAGCTAAGTACTGGTGCGAACTGTGTAAAGTCGTATGTATATTTATTTGCAATTTTTAGGTTCTGTTACTGACGAGATTTGGTAGTTTGTGGTGGACACTAGGCTGGGCCGCAAGGAACATGAAGCCTCGATGAAGCACAAATATGCGAGAGAGCGGCAAATCAATGAACTCCAAAGAAATGCAAGGATTAAGGAGAAGGAATCTCATCAGATTTCTAAAATCATCAGTGGAATTGACCGTGATTTGGGCATAAAGTCTACAAAGGCTACTACTAGTCGTAAAACCACCGCTTACAAGCCTCCTGGGACTGTAACATCAGTCTCGCAAGAGCCACAGCCTGTTGGAGAACCGGTTGTTGGAGCTGGAGTTGCGGGAGAATGGGTTACGATTGAAGAATCTACTAGTACGTCTACTTCTTCGATTATTACCACCAAAGAACAACCCGTGGAATCAATTGACAAAGACCAAGAGGAGAGAGATAGTAAGCCAAGAGTTTCATCGCATTCGACTACTGCATCAGGCCATAAACGCATGACGTTTAACCACCCGGAGGATAACTGGAGGATATCTAAAAAGAGTTACAAGCCACCAGTTGATCTGGACAAGCTAGAGCAATTAGTGGCAAACGAAATCAAAACAGAGGAAACTACAAAATCCAAACCCTCATTATTCAAAAAGCGAAAGAAGGGAATGTCCTCCAAGTAATGACCCTCTTCGTTACTAGCCATTCGGTCTCATTAATATCATCCGGTCTCGGATCTTGAATTAGTGTGGGGTGAGGAGGGATTCCGTGCCCCAATTAGGCAGGGCGACCCGGGGCAACCAAATGCTTATAAAAAGCGGTCTTATCACGCAGTTGGAATACCACTGCATACTCCAGTAAAACCGAGGAAACGACAAGAAATAACCGAAAGAATGTGTGGATGCGCTAGTGGACCAAAAGCATGTGCCTGCTCCAACTGCCAGTGCGCTAACTGCGGCTGCAACAAGAGCTCCAAGCTCTAGCCAGCCAGATCTCACTAGTAAGTGGACTATTAGTCGAAAACGCTACTATACTGATACTTGGCATTAGCATATTTATTGTAATACAACTATGTTTTTAAACCATTGCTATTCAGGTGTCAACATGTAGTACTAGTAGAAGAGTGTCTTCGAGGGCCAGCCCTCGAGCTCCCGTAGCTGGGGGCCAGCCCCCAGACCCCCCCCCTCCTCCGTTACATCGGTTACAAACTCCCAACCTGTAACAAATTTCCCGTTACAATGCGTTACAGAAGGCAACAACTAAAAATCTCCGCGCAGCGGAGCCCCAGGGGGGTTTGGGGGGACTGGTCCCCCCATGAACGTTCAACTGCTCCTATTGACCTGGGTACTACAAGTCCTCCGCGAAGCGGAGCCCCAGGGGGGTTTGGGGGGACTGGTCCCCCCATGAATGCAAGACACCCGTAGTTCGAGGGAAAGAATTAGCGATATTTACAAGACAATACATTAGATACACCAACGGCTCTATACTATATACATTTTCATGAGTTACATTAGGTCCACTCCCGGGTCTGGCCCCGGACGAGCTCGAGAATCTTCCATCCGTTGGTCTCTTCGTTCTCCATCTCCTCTGGAATCCGGGTGAGCACCATGGCGTAGGTCGACTGCTGGATATGGTCCTCCATACCGGCGGCAATCTCGCCCGTCTTGACGTTCTTGTACATGTGAATCTCCTGCGCCCGGCAGCCAATGACATAGACCGGCACATCAGAAGGCGACAGGATCTTGGCGTTCAAAATGTCGACACCCCGAATATCCAGCACCCGCCCGGCAGAGAAGAGTCCCTGCTCCTTGTACTGCTTGGCCGAAGTCGCCCAGATGTTGTACGGAGCCTCGGAAAGCCACATCTTGAGCACTTCCTCGTTACCCTTGACGTAAGCATCAAGAACTTCGGGTAGAATATACCCCCGGACTTCACTCAAAAACTCCTCCTGTCGGAACGTAGGGTCCATCTCCTTGAACATGCGAACAACCCGAGCACTCTCAGTCTCCTCGAAGAAGGACCCGATCTTGTCGGTGACGGATCGGACCGACGAGATGAGTCCGTTCTCCGACTCCTCGTACGCCAGCTTGACATCCGCCCACTTCTTGCCCACAGTCGACTTCTCAAAGTCGGAGCTCCACTTCTTGGTCTCGGGCTTCGCGGTGGCATGGGCCTCGACAGCACCTCCGGCCTCGGGGTTTGCCTTAACCCGCTCATAGTTGATCCCGGCCCGCTTGGCCTCCTCAATGCGTCGCTGGTACTCCTGCTCTCGTCGCCGCAGTCGCGCTTCCTTCTCCTCGAACCCTCCGTACCGCATGCTGCTCCCGTCGTCAATGACGTTCTTGATGTCCTTGTAGAGCTCCGTCTTTCGGATCGGCTCCGTCGCCTTGTCCAGACTGTCCACCGTCTTGGACAGGCCTTCTCGCGTGTGCTTCATAGCCGTAGAGTCCCACGCAGTGCCCACGGCCTTGCCTACAGCCTCACCCGTCATCCGGATGCCTCGTCCGGCCACGGAGGACGCCGCAGAGGAGCCCTCTCGGGCCTTGTTCATGGCATCCTTGGCCCGCTGGAACGCAGCGCTCTCGGACATTCGGCCAGTCTCATCCTGGAGAGCCTTGATGTCGTCCTGCAGCTCCTTGCTCTTCTTCCACTCCGTCTTGAAGGTATCCAAGAACACCTGCATTGGCGTCCTCTCCGGATCCCCTTCGCTTCGTCGCAAGCTCGCACTGCTCTGGAACCCTCGAGCCGCAACTCGCCCTCCTCTTCCCAAGTATCGCTTGCCGGCTAGCCTCAGCATTCTTCTCTTCGGGGGTTAGTACCTTGTCGCTTTCTTCTCGTCGTCGAAAGAACCGCACGGAATTTCGAATTTTTTTCCCTCGGCGGAGATGCGGTGCCTGTCCGCGCGCCTCCGCCGATCTCCCGCCGCCCAAGCCGCTCTCAGTGCGGCTCACGAACCCGGCCTGGCCGCTTCCTGGGGCTCTGCCCCCCCCCCCCCCCCCCCCCCCCCCCCCCCCCCCCCCGCCCCCCCCATCTGGATCCCCCCGCC